>NC_035436.2:24915505-25126853 GCF_002127325.2 Helianthus annuus
AAAAAAAAAACTTAACTTCGTTAAACTATTTTAAGGGCGGACTATTTTACAAAAAAGAAAAGAAAAATGACCAGTTCGGATTATTATCTGCCAATAACTGACTTGGAATTATTATCGGCCAAATTGAGTTAGGTGGAAGTGGGATTATTTATTTCCAATTCGCCTTTCAACTTGTAGTAAAAATGACCCCTAACCCAACGTGCATCTAATTATGGAACAGTTGCACTATAGCCCACATAATCTTCTATTTTGTTTGTGTTTATTCCTCATAATCAACAGTATTGTAATAGTGAGGTTTAGAAGCATCTAAGTAGAAAACCAACAAAAAATTTAGAAAATAAAGGACATTAGGAAAAGAACAATAAAGGCTTTTACATAACTAGTCCAAATCCAAGATGGTATCAAATTAGTTATATTGTATATAATAATATAATATAATTACTTAACTGTTAAAAGGGATACACATGGGAGACACTATCCTTGAAATGAAGAAGAGAATCTTTAAAATAAAATATTCCATCAACTCACTTTAAAGTTTTTCTTTATCCTCAAAACAGTCAATTCTATAATCTAACAATATAATAAATATCAGACAAAGATTCTTGCTGATTTATATTTTATTTGTGTGTTAAGTTGTCTAAAAAAATTAGCATCTCATCAAATAAATTCAAAGACTTTATTCTTCAAGGGGCTGTTTGGCAACATCTGAATAGTTAAGTGTTGAACCAGTAAGAAGTCTGAACCATTAAGTGCTGAACCACTAAGAGGTCTAAACCATTAAGAGCATGTATAATGCTTAACCGTTCAGAGGCAAATGTCTGACCAATTCAGATTAGAGGTGTTAACCATTCAGACTCTGTATAAATCTTAACCATTCAGAGGCAAATGCCTGAACCATTCAGACATCTGCTTCTGAAGCAAACAGTCTGAACCATTAAGTGCTGAACCAGTAGAGGTCTGAACCATTAAGAGCCTCATTAAGAGGTAAACAAACAGCCCTTAATTAGGACAAAAATAAAATTTCTTTTAGCATTTACCTTCCATATCGTCACACTGATATCGAATTGTCTGCCGTTGTAAGATGATCGAGGAGATATCGCGGCACCTATGGCAATCCTGTTATTTGTTTGAACAAATCCTGAACATAGTAAGTTATAGCACCCGGTTTCTCGGTATGCATCAGTCTGTAAATATTAACATAAATTAGCTCTTTCTTATGCGCGCGCGTGTAGAAGCATTTCTTGCACCAAAGGGTATGATTGGTATTATGTAAAATACAAATATATACACTTACTAGTGGTTGATTTTGTTTGTATTTTATTTCAAACAGTTCAAACGGGTTGACAGTCGTCCAAAGTCTATTTTTAGTTTGCACAACCTCGTGTTATTAATAAATATTAAAACCATGATTGAAAAAAAAAAAAGTTAACAGCTCAACCCAACCTGACATGTTTGAACCCGTACTTAAAAAAATGACACACTTCAACCCGAATTTGTTTTGACACGTCATCCAACCCACCCACCTTTTAGACTCGGATTTGAGATAAATTAACACATTACTTACTGTCCAGTAAGTGAAAAATCTAGGATAACCATCTCCGTATAACTCCGGGCTAACCTGAAGAATTATGGATGCGCGTCAAGTATATTTTTTATTAATTCTATGCCTTGAAAAAATAAATATTACCTGCCAACCGGCTTCTATGGTATTAAGATCATGACCAAATGAACCGGATATGACCCATAACTGTGACAAACTAAACTCATATGGTTCAGTAACTCTAGGTGACCATACATTCATGTTGGCCTTTGCTCCATAGTATCTATCTCCATTTACAAAACCAACTGCATGCTACAATTCAAACTCATTATTGTGATTTCAAGACTCCACAATTACTAATTACATCGAGATAGAAGGTAAACGGGGAACAACCTGCGCCGCTACCGCTTTCTGAATAGCAAAACTAAGTCTTTTAAAAAAGCTAAGACTGGAATTGTTCTTGTAAAAAGACTAAACTAACCTCGTGACCACCACTCATGGTATCGCGCCTCACACGTCTAATCTTTCTTCCAAATCTTTTTAGTGAATTCGCACGTAAAATATCTTTTTTGGTTGTTCTTCTAATGGGAATGGTTCCATTTGGGCAGAATTCGCTCGATTCGGCCCATAGTTGAATTGTTTCAAATGTTTCATCACTTGAGTTATGCCCTTTTGGCCTCTCTAATGGTGGTTCCTGTAATTCGAAAAAAAAAACAATTTGATAATATTCATGAAATCAATCAATTGATACAGGGGCTGAATGGCTGGGTAGGCGGGCACACCCTTTGAAAAAAAAAATTTAGTGTATTTTTTAAGCAAAAAACCCGATAGCACCCCTTGAAAATATGGTTGAACACCTCCTCCGCACCCCAGAAAATAATTCCTGTGTCCGCCAAAGTTTGTGTATGTGTGTGGTGTAGATATATATTTATACATATATGTGTGTGTATGTATATACCAATGGTATTTGTCCTTTAAGCTTAGGATGATCAAATGCTGGTTGAAGATGAGAAGGAACACAATCTATCAAATCACCATCAGGACTCTGTATCCAATCAATAAAAAAAAAATACCCAATATCTCAAAACTAAAAAAAAAAGGTCAAACTAGCAAAAAGTCAAAAGTCAAACCTGAATGGTCTTGACACAAGGTTTATTGATCTTCTTCAAATGAGCTCTAACTCTTCTGAGCTTCTTCAACTCTTCCATTGGCTTAAATCTTGTTTCATTAATCAATACAGATTCAGTAACAGAAACAAACAAGAACATAGTACAAACAAATATGAAAATTAAGGAAGAAGATGAAATAGAAGTAGAAGTAGAAGGCATGTTTGGATTGGCAGTTAAGAAAGAATATTTGTGTTTGGTTTTATTGTTGTGAGTTAACATGATGTTTTCTGGTATATGCTGATTTTCAGTTGTCTGTTTGCAACTGAGATATGGTGATCAGCAAGACAACAAGAAGAAGAAACAACAACTGGTTTATTCCAGTTTTTGGTGCATTTCTTCAAAGACAAGATTTGGTGAGTTTTAAATTTGAGCCAACATTTTCAGTCTTCTAATAAATAAAGATTACAGATAAATACACAACACATATACACTTTTCTCTTTCTCTTTCTCTCTCTCTCTACCTCTCTCTCTCTATATATATATTTATATGTGTGTATATAATATATAATCAAGATTCCTTGGTGGTGTGCACTGACACACAGAACCAGCTTGAATATACATTAAAGATGTGGGGCAATAAACCCATTTACACCCCAATAGTCAATTTTTATATAAATTATTTTGAGTATATTTTTCTTTTATGAGAAAAATGCCCGGATAGTCCCTGTGGTTTCGTCTTTTTTCACCTATAGTCCCCAACTTTCTAAAATTACCTGAATAGTCCCCAAGTTTTCATTTTTTGTTCCCGGATAGTCCCTGAGTCTAACTTCAGTTTGTTTTCTCTGTTAAAATAATGTGAAATGACAAAAATACCCTTACTAAAAAAACAAAATAACATAATATATTAATAGATTTATTTTTATGTGGGACCCATTACTTTATAAATAAAAAAAACAACCCCAACCCCACCCCACCCCACCCCACCCCCACCTCACCCCACCCCACCCCCACCTTCATCGTAGACCAACCATCATCTCCGGTCATCTTCTCCGGCCACCGTAAACTCTCCGACCAACCTGCAACATCCACCGTTGCCGTCATCGTCATTCACAAAATCCCGCACACCACATAACCGTACACCATTCCTGCACACCACAACCCCGCACACCACATCACCTTTCAAAACCGCACACCACCCTGCACACTCTGTTCATCTTCTCATACGGTAGAAAGCAAGATTAGAATCTATTAATCCATGTAAATATTATACATACAAGCATAATATATTATGAAACGAAATAGAAATGTTTGTCATAAAAGTAACATCAACAAGAGTAAATTAAATCAGTTAAGATTGATAAAGAATGGAGACAAACCAACCAGTAAGCATGCTCGCAACCTTTGACAAAAGAAGTTTCCTGTAACGCAATCTTATTCAAACAAATGGCACAAAATCCATGATGATTCTCATCAGCTGCTGTTGCTGCTGCTAATGTTTTCTCATCACAACTTAGTCAGACACCATCTTCAATCTTCATCTCCTTCTTCTCCGATAATCAACCACCTCTGACCACTGTATCACCGACGACCTGCAACTCATCACCATAACCACCACGACCTCCGGTTGTCATCATCTATTGTTCGTCGACTGCACCTTCGTTACCTCTCGCCGTCACCGTCAATCATCATCACCCTCCATCTTACTCCAACGACCTGTTATAACCTGCCTCCGTTCATCTTCTGGCTGAAGTTTACAAATTAGGTCTTGGTGGCTGAATTTTACAAAATAGGGTGAGTTGGTTGTGGTTGTGGTGGTGGTGGTGGTGGTGGTGGTGGTGGTGGTGGTGGTGGTGGTGGTGGTGGTGGTGGTGGTGAAGGTGAAAGTGGTATAAGAGGGGTGGGGATGGATCTGCAGGGGAAGGGTAAGAAAAAGTGATGAAGGTGGGGGTGGGGGTAGGGTGGGGTTGGGGTTGTTTTTTCTTTTTTATTTATAAAGTAGTGGGTCCCACATAAAAATAAATCTATTAAATAGATTAAGTTATTTTATTTTTTAGTAAGGGTATTTTTGTCATTTCACATCATTTTAACAGAGAAAACAAACTGAAGTTAGACCCAGGGACTATCCGAGAACAAAAAATGAAAACTTGGGGACTATTCAGGTAATTTTAAAAAGTTGGGGACTATAGGTGAAAAAAGGCGAAACCACAGGGACTATCCGGGCATTTTTCTCTTCTTTTATAGATGACACCCACGGTGTGTGTTATTGTAGATTGTAGGGTGACTGGGTGAACATTAACATTATTTCTTTATGAATTATAAGAAGATAAATAGTGTTTCTATTTCGTTATTTAATGTAAACTTTTTTTATTTATAACGCATTTAGTTTAATTATTGTATTTCTTTTATTATACTTTAACCAAATTACTTTTCTACCTCTAAATAGTTTTTTTAACGAATACGTTAATAACGTTTTAGACATATTTTTTAAAAATTGTTCTTTTTCTTTGCTATAACGAGTGTGGCGAATGTTTTTTTTTAGTTTTATTTTTTTTAACAAACGCACCGATGCCCTTTTGAACATATTTTTTAACGTTTCTTTTTCTTTGCTATAACGAGCGCACAAAAAACGACCGACTTTCTATCGTTTTCTTTTTCGATTACCTTTGTTATTTACTATATTTTTTTTACCTTTTCTTATTATTTTGATGTTCAGAGCCGAGTTACGACGCAAATAGCATAACACATTTAGATATCATTTTATTTAATTTTACAAATTTATTTATCGGTTGTTATGGTGTGCTATACGTTATGAATTCCAACTACGTCGCTACGCAGCGAATAACTACGACCTATTATTTGCAAACCGGAGGTGGAAATCACAACAGAATACTTGAAAATATTTCAAATGAGTAACAATATTCATTATTCATTTAAACATACAAAGAGAGAGATATAGTTATGTAAATGTATTTTTTTTTTATTGATGATGATATCCAACATATCAGAAGTCTTTAGAATCATAAGGTATATCGGTGGTCATGATTGGTTTGTAAAATTATTCATGTAGTAACTTTTTTCATTTACTGTCCTCTTAAATTTCAGCAGAAAAGATGGTCAAAATAAGTTCCCAGTAAATACTATAATCCATGCATCTTGTCATGTGCTTTCACCTTTTGAATAAACAAAGATAGAGACAAAGTACGAAAGCAACTTATCGCTCTATACTCTTCAATAAATAAAAAAAAACGTGAGGGGACAAAATGAGAAACCAAATTCATATGTGTTAAGAGCTAGTATTGAAAACTTTTTCACTAGATTAACAAATACAAGTTATTTTATATGTATATCTTCTATATGTGTGTTTTGATTTTTCATGCGAAGTGTACGAAGTAACCAAGATGTTATTCATGTACTTTATGTGAGGGGTATTTGTGTTTGTATAAGTTTGTATAATTTCGCACCATAATAATGCAACGTTATAATCAACAAATGAATGATTACGTTATAATCAACAAATGAATGATTACGCATCCTTATATGCATAAATCATGCAACCATTACAAATAATCATGCAAACTTACTTTACGTACCACACAATAAACTTTAGAAAGAAGTCATTTTTTTTAAATATAGCAATACAATACTCAATTAAACATGATAAATTCTCAGTTCTATGAAATATCTTTTTTTTATAAATAATGAATTGAAGTATATAAAAGTTATGTGATTAAAACTATTTTTTTAAATTAGTCTCATCGGTCGCTCTATATGTTATATTTTAATTCAACTCGGTTAGCGTATTTGTCGTTTTAATTACTAATTCCAGTTGGGCCGAATGGCGATCATATGATCTAAGAACTATACTTGCATATTGTTTCAATCAACCGGACTAACTTGTAATATCATATGTATGATTCGAACAACTGTGTTGAGGTATAATAAGTATTAGTGTGGTGGTAAAAGTAACTCTCCTCTATCTATGAAGTGCGGGGGGGTGGGGGGGGGTGGGGGGGGGGGTCAATTTATGCAATGTGTAGGTATATGAGTATTTTAGAAGTATGTTAGTTTATTGTTAAAAAAAAAGTGATAATCATAATTGCTTTTGTCAAGCACAATTATGAATATTGCACTTGTCGTAATAAGCACATTTGCAAAGCCTCCAAACATCTCAGAAGTCATAACTTAAGTTTTGTTACTTCTTAGAAGTGTAATACTTGGTATTTAATCGACTTGAGATTATATGATTATTTCTGAATCAAATAATCATTTTATTTTTCATACCCACTGCAAGAAAATTGCTTATCATACATAAAAATGGTTTTGTACTAGTGGTTACAATACATTAACAATATTTATTTTTACTAATCCTAATGTTAGTTCTTCAACATCATTATTTAAACAGTTTGTTCTCTCATTATTACATAAAAAAAAAAAAAAGCAATAGTCTATATTTTTACAATTTATTATCTTTGAGATTACTCAGTATTGTATTATTTAGTATCATACTAACTTTTAGTAAGCACATTTAAACATTCTATGTATAACCCACACTCATTATTATTTTTGTAACTATGAGCGGTGAGACCCTACTAGGACCACCAAACCCTGTTCTTCAAAATGTAATTAAAGTTTGATTTGGACCTTTTGCTAAATAGTACCGAATTTAGCTAAAACCAAAACAGAATACCATATTGTATATGTTCGGTTGGTACCATTAAAAGTCCTAAACCAATACCGTACCATATAGTAGTGATACTGAAATTAAGCTAAATTCAAAACTGAATATTGTACCGTATATGTTTGGTCAGGACAGGTATGGTATGGTACTGATAAAGTATCGGTATGATGCTGGTATTCAGTAAAAAAATTCCCATCCCTATAGATGGGTATCAGACGCTTACCGTTGAGCCAGCTGCTAAAGTTCACACAATCACTAGTAACATCGGGCAGCGACTCAACACACCGTACCAAGGTACTAGAAAACCCTACAATGCATTTATATCGGTTGGTGTGAAAATTTAATATCTTCCAGTGAAATGTAAGCAGAGGGAAAGAAATGATTGCAATCTCCCCACTTGGAGATGAATACAAGATCTTTTGATGTTTGGTATTTTGGGTAATTTCCATTTAATAGTACAATATGGTTATGAATCATGGAAGTCATAAATAAGGGTTGGGGTAGAAATTTGATTTCAAAGTGAAAGTGCCAACCTAACACACACCTATGAGTTTTCAAGTACTATTTATTATCTCAATTTGAAGCCTCAAGATGCAAATAGTACTTCACACATTTGTTTTTAGCTTCAAGCAAATAGTACTTCACACATTTGTTTTTAGCTTCAAGCTTGCATCATTTTTATTGTAGAATGTTTTATGGTCCCTTCGTTTGGAAATATAACTCAATAAAATTATTTATAATTCTAGAAGTTAAAATCAAGAGTTAAATGCCATTTATTTTACCAGTTTAGTCCAAAGATTTGAAACATTGTCATTTTAGTCCAAATAATTTCAAGCGTTGCCATTTTAGTCCACTGTGTTAACTCCGTCCATTTTTTATATTAGCTAGAAGGGTAATTTGATCATTTTATATGGTCGAATTGCCCTTCTAGTTAACATAATTACATATAAAATGACCGAAATGCCCTTCTAGTTAACAAAATAAAGGAATAGAGTTAACTCAGTGGACCAAAATGACAACATTTAAAACTATTTGGACTAAAATGTCAACGTTTCAAACCTTTGGACTAAACTAGCAAAATGGCTCAAACCACATGGACTAAAATGACATTTAACTCTAAAATCAATAAGATGACCCGAAACTGCGTGGCCGTCCATAAAATTTGGTTGATCGGTTTGAGATGACTCTAAACTATGGTGGTTCGATTTGTAGTTTAAGGTAATAGATAGTCGTGTAGTGAAACAAAATCATTATATTATAAAATAAATTTAGTGATATATATTTTTGGTCCTTGTAATATATAAAAAACTATGGATTGAATCTCTTTAAGTTTTAAAAGTTACACGTCCATTTCTAATCGGTTTTGTTACTATTTTGTTCCTCACATAAGTGTTATTTAACCTATCACGTGTTTGGCATTTAAATTGATTCACATTTTCATCATTTTAACCCATGATCATCTTGTAATTCCTAGTTGACAAGTTGGGAATTTGAAATTTTGGATCGGATATGTTTCGAAAAGAGAAAAGTAAAACCATCTGAAACACTTATGAAAATGGGATTTAATGTTATTTTATCATCATTAATTTGTTGTTTTCATTAACCCGGCCCATTTTGACCCATCTATTTAGACTTTGCATGTCTAATTAGTCATTTTCAAAAACCATACTTAAAGGTTCGACCCAAATCTTGTTGAAACCAAACTGTAAACACCATACGTAGATTGTTTGAGTTGGCTGATTTAAAGACGTTAGTGTGCATTGTGCATTAAAAGCTTCCACACAAAAAATAACCTAATAGGTATAATTAAACCCACTTTTTAGTCTTTTTTAAGAATATCATAAGTTATAAGATAAGTTGGTAAGTTACCTAAATAAACACTTGGTTAAAGTTATAATCTTGTTTATTTGGCCTCTTATTGTTTCACAAAGACCCCTTAGCTTCAAGAAGAGACCCTGCCCTTTGAGATTCTGGACCCATAAAAAGTGTCACTTTTACATACTTTTAGTAAAGTTGCATGCCATTTGCTTGAATCGATTCTCACACTACAATGAAATAAGTGTATTGGGTATATTAATATATTACAATAACTATAGTGTTAGGATTCTAACACGTACAACTTTTACTGCATAAGATACATGTTAGAATCATCATCATACTCAGTATATCTCACCAATAGTAAAGCTAAGGTAGGGTCTGAGGAGGGTAAGATTTAGACAGCCTTACCTCTACCCCGTAGGAATAGAGAGGCTGCTTCCAGTGAGACCCCCGGCTCGGTAGTAGTTTTGCATCAAGCCTTGGACATAAGGCACATAACACTCAGCAATTGGGACAAGCGCATGTACCCCCTTATCTTTCAGCTATCAACGCCACCACGTGACGCATGGTAACCGTCCCTCACTTTTTAATATTATTTTATTTATATGATCACTTCCACATGGGAGTTTCTTTGCTTTTTAGGGTTTTGACTTGGGCATCATGTGGTGAGACTTGTATATTGTTTTGCATAGTACATCTTTGGCATAGTAAGTACCAAGGACAAAGACGGATCTACACAAGCTGTCTTAGTGTCACATGACATTTGTTGACATTTTTTTATGTGTCACACAATGTACCCCAGTACTTGTTTTATAATATTTAAAACTTTATTGATCACATTGATTCACCGAATTTTTTTGAAAAGCGACTTTAGTAAAATTTATAGATCTGACACTCTATAATGGGTTGCATCTTTAACCATAAGTAAGTGTGGGACATGACTAAAGGGTCAGGTTATGTCGACCCTCTGGCGGGTCAAATTTTCAATTAATTAATATGAGTATTTAGTATTGACGTATTCTTGTAGTTGGACCTCATAAATCATCATGATAGAGTAAAGTGAACATAAACAACAATGTTATATTGAGACCCTATGTTGTCGTTTGGTTGGTGACCTTAAATACGCATCGTAACACCATTGGCTTGATCGTATCAACTTAATAAGTTATATGTTTTTTTAAGTTCAGGAATTTGTAATTCAACACGTTTCTTATTTTTACTTAACTATCAATTCAGATCAACATAATGATGATATGATAACATCTATATCACATAATGCAATTTGTACCAAAGAGCTTATAGGCTAGCAATATAAAGGTGTGTAGTAAATGTGTTTCTCACAAGTAGTTGAGTGTTACCGTTCAGAAAAAAGAGTAGTTGAGTGTTACAGTCTCATAGTATACATTAATTTAAATATAGAAGTAGGTTTATGGTGTGCGTGAAATCATGAATATTAAATGGCTACATGTTAGGATCTGAGGCTCTCATGATTGTGCTTGTTTATATGAATTGAACATTCAGTGTATATGAAATAAAGTAAAGTGCAGCGGAAATTAATACAAACTTTGTTAAACACAATCTAAGGAGAATAAAGTTTGATAAACAATTGCCTTTTCATAGAGTCGAAAGATTACATCAAAAGCAAAAGGTTACAATGCAAGCTTACAGACTAAACTCCCCCTCAGCCTGATACTCCAGAGTTGGTTGCACAAGATGAAAGGATTGAATTGAGGAGAAGAACTCACTCAAAACGAATCAAATATAACAGTACAGAATACTGTTAGATTTATAGGCAAACCAAACTACTGATGTACCTCAGCTGACGTCACCATGAAAGTGACATCTAACAGCTTAACAACCTATAAACACTGATCTATACAAAACTACTGATGTCTAACAACTGATTGATAATACAATACAAAACAAGTCTAACACTGTTCACGTTCCACTGTTGTAGCCTAAGCACTGATTACTTGAACATCAGTGCTTTCTTCAAAATGTGATCAGTCTTTGAATGAGCAGTGCTTGGATCTTCAGCAGTACTTAAAATGCAGCAGTAGATAGAGTTCAGTGTTTGTCTTTAGCAGTCTTTAGTTGTTTCATCAGTGTTTGGTTCATCAGTTGTTCTTCTGAGCAGTGTTTAGAGTGTATCAGCAGATAGGTAACCACTGTCAAGGGGAGAGCTTAGTGTAAACATCTGCTTATTGTGAATCCACTGTTGTGACCAGGTTTTGGCTTTACATTATCTGTTCCTCTGGTAGGGTTCAATCCCAACAATCTCCCCCTGGAACAGATAATGCCAAAACCTGTCATTATTCTGGATTTTTATTCCTCATCAAGAGTTCCTTAGCTTGTTTCTTAAATTCAGCTTCAAATTCCTTGGAACTCTGGTCATCCTCATCCCTACACAATGTAAGTTCAAGGAGATCCTGCAGATCTTCAACACCAAGGCCAAGTGCTTCTTTCCTTGATATGTACTTTATTTCGCCACTGGATCTGACCAAGGTCAATACGTGGGTCTTTTGATCAGACATCCACTTTAGTATTTTAAATCCAAGTGGGTTTCTTGGGAGAGATTTATTCTTAGATGAGTTGGGGGATGATGGCCTTGTAAACACTTGCAAGCTCTCAGACATTCTTTTGAAGGCTTCTTCAATAACTTTGTTTGCTGCAGCTATGTCTTCTGCAGTTTCTTGTTCAATGAGCTCTTGCCTTTCCATTTCTGATATGTCTGTTGCAGTGTCTGGTGATGCAGGTTTGTTTAACACCTTCTCAAAAAGGTTCTGAAGCTTTGTTGAGTTATCTTCTTTCAGACCCATTTTCATGATGGCGTCTTTGAAGTACTCTGCTTCTTTTTCTTTGACCTCTTCCTCAGTCAGTTGTTTACCTTCCTTTAGATCTGACACAAAAGTAGGGTTGTATGCTGATTTGAACATTGTTCTGAGGTTTTCAATCTGCTGTTCAAGTTTCATCATATGTTCTTGTTTCTTTGAGGCACTTGAAGCGGTTATCTTTCTTTTCTTCAGCCTTTTATAGGCTTCATCAGTCTGCTGCCTGGACCATTTTGATATGGCTTCAGCAGTGTCTATCTTTGCATCCACCAGCTCCTTTTTCTTTCCTTTGTACTCAGCAGTGAGGTCAGCAATGAGCTTTTTGTATTTGCTCCAGTTTGGAGCATTTTTCTTCTTTGTATAATCATTTTTGATTCTTTCAATCCTCTCAGCTTCATGCTTTAATGCAACTAATGGCCATTCTTCAAACTGTTGTTCTTCAGCAGGATAGAATGTCTCTTTCATGATGTAGGCTAGATACTGTTTCCTTAACTTTTTCTTTTGATCAGCCTTTTCTTTGATTAGCTCTTGTTCAAATTCTTCTATCTGCTTTACTTTTGTGAAGTAGAACTCCAGTCTTTTAGCAATGCCTTCGTCGCTTAGACCTTCATTTTCACTCTCAACCTTAGCTTTTACTTTAGCTTGCCTTGCCTTGCCTTGATCATGAGGTAATCATCCATATCCTCTGGTGCATGTAGCCTATGAGTGAGGAGAATCTTCTTTTTGAAGGATCTTCTTCTGTGTAGAATTGCCTCATCTCATTTTTGAGAGCTTCAATTTCCAGTGGATATTTTGCAGCATTAGGGTCATGTATTTCCTCATTGGCAGGGATTGGCTTTCTTTTTCTATTGATGAGCTTTGGTTGTGATATAGGAAAGGTGATAGCAGTGGTGGATGATTGACTAACAGCTGCTGAAACAACTGGTGTCTCAACTGCTGTTGTCATTACAACTACTGATGTATCAGTAGATGTCTTCTGCTTTTGAGCAGGGGTTATGATGGCAGTTGTTTGAGTGGTGGTTGTTTGAGTGGTGATCGGTGGTTGACTAACAGTAGTTGAAGCAACTGGTGTTTCAACCACTGTTGCCATTACAACAGATGTTGTAACATCTGTTGTCTTCTGCTTTTTGGCAGGGGGTGATAGTGGTTTGGTTGTTTGTGAAGGTAATGGTGGTGGAACAGTGGTTGTGATGGTATGTGATAGAGTGGTGTGTGTTGAAGGTGTGTGTGTTGTTGTCATGGCAGCTGTTTGGCTACTGACAGCAGTTTTTGTAACTACTGATGTATCAGCTGTTTGAATTGTAGTTTTGGATTTTGTGGTTTGAGTTGCTTCTTCTGGTTCAATATACAGTCCATCTTCTATTCCTTTCTTTCTCAACTTGATTTTCTCCCCCTTTTTGGCATTATCTGCAAGGGGTGTATTCATGAAGAGGATGGAAGATGGAACTTTTTCACTGTGGGCAGTCTTTTGTATGCTAGCCTTTATAGCCTTGATATCTGCTTGAGTGTCTTTAAACCTTGATTCCACCATGTTGGTCAGCATTTTTACTTGAATAGCATGCTTTTGATCAGCCATGTGTTGCTGTTTTTCAAGCATGGGTTGAAAAATATTCCAAAGCTCATTTGCAGCAAATGCATGTTGTGCAGGTGCTTGAGCAGGAACAGCAGTAGCTTGTGCTTTCTGAGCTTTCAAAATCTCTTGCACCATATCTTTAATCTCAGCAACTGAATCTTCAAGTTTTTCAACTCTTTTCGTCAATTCCTGATATTTTGAATCATCATCTACATTTGTAGGATCATCTGAATCCCCACCAGTGGTGGTTGTACCAATGTGTGACTTAGGAACTGAGTCCCAAAAATCATCCATTGATGCCCCTTGTTCTTGGTACTGGGGACTTCTTTCTTCAGCACTCGATAAACCTTTGATGGTACCGGTGGTTAGAGTCAACTCACTGGTGGTTACCGATGTTGCCATGGAAGAAATTGCCTTCAAGGGAGTCTTATTAATGTAACAACTGTCCAACTGAAGATCTGTTGATCCATCAGTTGTAGTTGCTGCTCCACTTGAACTACCACCGAGAGTTACTTGTAACTCAGGGGGTGTAACCTCCTCAGCTGTTGCTGGGATAGCAGAGGTATAAGCATCAGACCCAGTCACTTGTGGAGGTATACTCTCAGTAATGGGTGATAGAGAGGAACTGGTTTGTGTCTGTGCAATATCAACTGCATGCAACATGGGTATTATTGATTGTGGCATTATGATTGGTGAGGGTATGGGTGTTGAAAGAGACATGTCCTTGGGATCAGGACTGTGGAAGATAGATCCGAGTGGATCCAGAGCTTCATAATTTGGTGTCCCTGTGGTTACAACCTGATCCTTTTGTGAGGATGCAGGAGGAGTTTGAGGCTGGGGTTGAGATCTTTCTTCCAACTGCTGTGAGGAAGTATCAACAGTGGTTATTGGTGACTTTTGTGCTGTCACTTGCATTGTCTCTGGGATCTCATCTTCCAGAGATGCCTTTGATTTGGGTTTGGTGGGTTTTCTGGATGTTTTTCTTTTGGTCTTTTTGGTAATGTCAGGTGTGAGTTTCAGAGCAGTGGTTGTGCTGCTCTGATCACCTGGAGCAGTGGGCTCAGCAGAAGTTGCCTGAGGATCAGTGGCAGTTTCTAAAATCTGCTCAGGCTCTTTTGCTTTTAATTTTATTGGTGCCATCATTCTTGAAAATGTTTCAATTGTTAAACTTTTTATTTGAAAATGGACACCTTGTTTGGGCAAATTTTCATCCTCTTTTTCAAATTTTTGTTTAAAGTAATAGCTCAGAAATCTTGGAAAAAGAAGAAATGATTTGCTGTCAACATTCTTTACCATGTCATTGAAGATCTCCTGGGAATAGTTGTAATCTTTATTGTTTAAAATAGCATATCCCAGGCACTGAATCTTCAATGGTATTTCATTAAACGCTGTTATTTTATTAGAAACACAACTTAAAAGTGTGTGGAATAAAAATCTGGGTGCAGATGGAAAATAACCTTTTTGTAAGGTATCTACCTTTGATTGTTCTGCATACCCTCTTTTCAGAAAATCAGCTTTTAACTCGGTTTTATCAAAAGAAGTTTTACCTTTCAGATCATCGAGTTTGAAGACCTCTGAGATTGATTTTGGGGTGATTTGAAATGCTTTACCCTGTATCGAGGAGTTAATGGCTACTACTTTTCCGTCTTGTTTTTCAAGATCTGCATTATTCCAAAACTCTCTCTGGGTTTGCAAGTAAATGGAGCATCTACTGTCACCAAAGTTTTGTACTTTGATGCAGATAGTGTATCAATGATGGAATCGAAGGTGTGGTTATCGGTAGGTTTTGTGAGGAGACCCACGTAGTTATGAGGTGATTTGTATGGGATTTCAATGGTTTCTTCGGTCGTTTGATCGACCTCTTTTGAAGATGATGGTGATTTTGGTTTGGATTTTGATTTTGATTTTGACTTCGTCATTTTGATGAAGAAGAATCGGAGAATGTTTTGAGAAGAAGGGTTGGAAACTGCTTTGAGAAGAGAACTTTGGAATTTAATTCGACAATGTAAAACCCTGTTTGGGGGTTTAGGGCAGGGTTTTATTTAGGGAAAAAGTGATCGCTGATATGGCAGCGGTTATTTTGATCTGAAGGCTAAAAACTAACTACGTTCAAACACTGATGAAATTGATGAAAGATGGATAACAGTTGTTTTAAGAGCCACTGATGAGTCAAGCATCAGTGGTTACAACGGTAATAATGTGAAAACAGTGGAAAATTTTTACTATCAGTGGATAGTATATCAGTGGATAAGACACTGATTTTAAGTATCAGTGCTTGTGTTAGCAAAATGAGGAATCAGTGGTTGACTTTCAGCAGTGGATAGTATTTAGTGATCAGATGTTTGAACAGAACAGTGATTAGAGTAAATGATACAGATTTGAAGAACAAATATTTCAGCAACTGTTTTGAGAATTTTCATTCAAGGTTTTGCCACATGTCAATTTTGAAGAACAGTGGTTAAGTACCCCAGATGATGAAAACTTTTTACTAAGGCATCTCATTATCATTTAATATTCAAATTAAAACATAAAATACCTCAGTAGTTTAAGCACTGTTTAGCAATCAACCTTTGAAGTTTAAAACAACTTTGAAAATGGCATGACCTTAACATATGTACCTTTTCCTCTTGACCCATTTATGAGGACAACCTGACAGGTAATATGTGACAACTCGTTTCCAAACCGATCTTTGTACTTCGATGTAACGTAGGTGTACGATACGTGACTGTTATGAAAGTGAATTTTATGCGCATGATGTGTTATATATGTTATATGAATGTATGTGAATGCTACATGACTCGATCGCACAATCCTCTCTCGATCGCACAAGCCTCCTTGGGCCGTGTGGCTTATACGCGGACCCATAGGCCGCCAAGTTGGGCTGGGCCCACTCCTCTAAAACATGTAAACACCCATCTTTGGGATAGGCCTCTCATTTGTTACAAAACACCCACACACACAAAACCCTAGTGCTCTCTTTTCCTTCTCTCTAACCCGACGGCAAGGCAACCGAAGATCATCCCTTATTCGGATCAAAGTCTTGTTCATCCTTTAATCGGTTAGTAAGTAACTAGTTGCTTCCATGATTTTACGTTTTGTACACTCTCATGATGATGATTTGCTTGAATGAAACACGATTGTTGATAATGTTCATATGATTGGAGTGCATGATTTAGAGTTAGAACCGAACACGTAGTAATCGGCTGTGATATGATGGTAATCGGCTAGGATATGAATCGGCTTGTTGTAGATGCTAATCCCTTGTGATGTTCTATGATTCGGATTGTTAATCATGTGATAATGTTCTAGCTAGACGGATATGTTATTATTGTTATTGTTCGGCTATCATGATATAACCGGTTGAATGTTCATGAAATCGAATCATGTTGTGGTGCTTTAGTGTTAAAAGTGTTGTTATGATTGCTACATGTATAACGGATTAGGGTTCATAAGAATCAATTGATAAAACCTTGTTTTGATCGATTATTGGATGACTAGAAACTGGATTTGTGTTGATTGGTAAATGGTAATTATGGAATTAGTCAATGATAGTGTAACTGATTGATGATTGAATTAAATCGGATAATGGAAACGAGGTAACCGATTTGCTAAATTACGGGATCTCATAATTGATTTCATAAAGTTCCAAATATACAAATCGATCGCACAAGCATGTGGGATCGTACAAGACCCACCTCGGATGGATCGCACAAGTATCAGTCGCACAAGTATAGTGCAACAGATTATACACCATGTACAATACAGCTTATGCATGATCGCACAACACGTTGTGGACCGCACAAGCTTGTGTTGATCGCACAACCTGTTGGGCCACACACAGATGAATAACCATTCGTTGCTACTGGGCCGGACAGCCCAAGACCTCACTCGCACAAGGCCTACTCAGTCGCACAACCCAAATATGAGTCGCACAAGCTAACTGTTGGTTTATTCGAATGGGCCGGTTACTTACTGAACTATTTATGTTATTGGGCCGTATTCTGTTGGGCTTCTAATCTTTGGGCCGGGTTTATGATGAATCGTACAACCCAAGCATATCGCACAAGTCTGCTTGGATCGCACAATGTCACTCGTACGTTATAAGTTGGGCCGGGGGATTATGCTTGGGCCGAGACTTATGTGGGCTTCGTCCGTATGATAAACTTATAACATTTAAAACATGTTATGTGTGTACTATGTTGCCATGATCGATACGTGTTAGCAATACGTGAAACTATGTGTAATCGTACGTGCTTTACTTGAACCCAACCTGACTTGTATGATAAACCTGCTAGGACGTGGTTGATCACATTGTAGCTTAACTGAACCTTTTCGTGTATCATACCGAGCAACCCCAGGTGAGTTCATTGCATTTTCTCAAGCATGCGTCCCGGTGGTTTGGGACAACTGGTAAACATTTGGAAGGGAAACATTGGGTAAACAACTTAATCGGTTTTGGTTATTGCCTGGAGGGCAATGGGGGTAATTAGTTGATAGCGCTATTAGGTGGGAAACCTCACACCGGGCCGTAAGGACGGGGGTGAACTAATTATCTGGGTTTTCACTATGGTTGTTAAGAGGCACACTCCTCGGTTACGTAAGGGCATTTTCCCTAGGGTAACTAGCGTGAACAACATAGTGGGTTGCTAAGAGGCACACTCCTCGGTTACGTAAGGGCGTAGTCCCTAGGGTAACTAACATGAGCAACATCATAACACAACATTGAATCGCATTAACATATATCTGGTAACACAACCCGTTAACGAAACCTTGAACTCACCAGCGTAGTCTGACACACTTGTTTGCATGCTTGTAGGTCGTTAACCCTGGAACATGGACTTGCTATCTGGGAATGCTGGAGTGGTCATGGATCGAAGCTATTGGACTACTTATAACTGATACATTGGTTTTGAGTTTATTTTGAAACAATTGCTAAACGACTTATCATATGCTTCCGCTACATAACTTTTTGTGAATTAATATTGTGTATGACATTTAATCTTGGCCATTAATGACATGTTTTATTTAAGTATTTACTATTGGTTCAATGTGATTGGTGGCTCAGACTCTGATGTGTAACATGCCTCGCGGGGTTTCCGCAGATGGTATTTTGGGGGTGTTACAGTTTGGTATCAGAGCCACTGGTTATAGTGAACTAGGTTTTAAAACGTTTTGTAAAACCAGACTATAACCGAACAACTTCGAAAATCGATCATGACACTCAGCTCCAGATTGCAAGGTTCGTCTCTCTCACTTTATACATTACTTGCTTAGCAGTCACACACTCACAACATATATGAACTGAAACATTAAACACCATAGTGACTTGATAGTGTGACACTACTCTTCGACTCATGTGAATCATAGACCTGTGATACCATCTGTTGTGTTGTTTGTGCGGGGGAAACTTCGAGCGCAAGCTAAGAGGCACTGAGATAAGCATGCAAATTGCCTTATTATTATGGGTGCACACTTAATAATAATGCGGGGTGCATGCAAGTCCCAGTGAGGCTTATCGAGCGTGAGAAGGGTTCTGCCTTACTATGTGTAAACTTGGTAGCACGTAGATATCAACCTGATACTTGACTTCCATCTCGTTTCGAATTTCTGAATCGGTTCATTTCCAACTATAGAATCATGAGTGGACGAGGACACGGACGTGGCAACATCAACATGACTCAGGCTGAGTTGACTGACCTAATCAATACCCGCGTGGCTGAGGCTTTAGCAGCCTATCAAGCTGGTACGGAATGTACCAAGAACTCTTTACTCTTATACCACGAACACGTCTTTTCATTTCTATAATGTGTTTCCTTCCGTCATTTAGGTCAGCAAGCGCAACGTCAACCTAACCAGCCTGCGTGTACGTTCAAAATGTTTATGGACTGTAAGCCACAGACCTTCACTGGGACTGAAGGGGCTGTGGGACTTCTAAGATGGTTCAAGAAAGCAGAGTCTGTGTTTGCTATCTGTAACTGTCCCACTGGGGACAGGGTGAAATATGCTGCGGGTACCTTGGCGGATGGTGCCCTAACGTGGTGGAACGCCCAGGTATAGTTATTGGGCATCGAAGCAGCGAATGCGACAACCTGGGAAGACTTTAAAGAACTGATCAGGGAGGAGTACTGTCCTCTGGATGAGGTCCAGAAGTTGGAAAACGAGTACTACGACTTGAAGATGGTTGGATCTGAAGTCGAAGCGTATGTGAAGCGATCGTATGAGCTGGCCGACATGTGCCCGAACTTGTCCCGGCCTATGTCTCGGAGGATTGAGTTATTCATCAAAGGGTTGCCTCCGCGTGTGAAGAGCTTGGTCACTGCAGCCCATCTCAATGATTTGACACAGATCGTTCGTCTGACTCATAAGATTGTGGACCAAGAGGTGGAAAGCAATTCGTTACCCCCGCGTATTTCGGCCACTACTGCTGCTACACCCACTGCCACTGCGTCCGCTAATGATAACAAGCGGAAGTGGAGTGATTATGACAAAGCATCCAGTGCTGGCCAGACTCAGAAAAGGCCAGACAACAGCAACCGCAACATCAGCCAGTCGTCTTCTGTCAATCAAGGCCAGGGAAGTGGCCACAGCCAGGGTTCGTATGCGGGGAGAAAGCCACGGTGTAACAGGTGTGGCTATCATCATTGGGGGCCGTGTGGTCGGACGTGTAACAAGTGTGGTAAGCCGGGCCATGAGGCCAGGGATTGTAGGACCTCACAACCCAAACACCAGCAGCAACAGAACCAGCCAAACCAAAGACAACAGGGGCAACCACCCCAGCAGAACCAGGGTTTCAGGAAGGGGTGCTATCAGTGTGGTGATGAGGGTCACTTTAAGCGGGATTGCCCTCAGTTAAACCAGAACGCTAACGACAACAACCGCCCGAATAACAACAATGCTGGAAACAACAACAACAACGGCAACAACGGGGGTAATGGTGCTCGAGGTAGAGTGTTCCAGCTTGGAGCAGGGGATGCCAGGAATGACGGCAACGTTGTAACTGGTACGTTTCCTGTTAACAATCGTATTGCTTCTGTATTATTTGATTCGGGTGCCGATTGGAGTTATGTGTCCCTAGAGTTTAGTCAACGATTAGGGCTAACCCCAACACCTTTAGAGGTTAAACAAGTAGTAGAACTAGCAGATGGTAAAACGATAGAAGCCTCGAATGTCCTTTTTGGATGTAAACTAGATCTCGTGGGTCAGGTGTTTGACATTGACCTCCTTCCCTGTAACACCTCGAATTTTTGCGTCCAATAATGTGTTAACACGTGTCATTTGATTACACGTGGCATTTATATTAAATAAAGGACAAATTTTGACAAACCTTGAAAGTATATAAATTCGAGGGTTATAAATGTCAACAAGGGTAAATATATTGTATAGTAACCCTAAATAATGCTTGAACCTTCAAACGAATAAATCATAGATCGTACAGAAGCGAAACGCGAAAGAAAGTGAGAGATTACAAGCTACAGGGGTTAACTGTGTCAACATGTTTAATTATACCTCTGAGTGACCCTTTAACGTTCCCAAAGCTTTGTAACAGTGTTATACACTCACTAAAATATAATATATAAATTTCGCGAAGTTTCGTTATGAAACAGGAAAGTTACGATCGAATTCGTATAAGAAGGGTTAAAAGCGTCAATAATGAAAGTTAAGGCTTTCTGAATAATTAATAAACTAAATAGGGACTTAACAACGCGGGTAAATAACACGAGGTCCTTAGTTGTAATTAACCGAGGGCCAAACCGCAAAGTTACCCCTTCAAACCCGAAAGGTCAGGTAAATCATTACGAAAGATTTCGTTATTAATTACCAGATTTTGTCATCATTACAAAAGATTCAAAAATTCTGAAATTTTAACCTCTCGCGGCCCGAGTGAGGTTTTGGCCTAAGTTGAGGCGGGCCGCGAGCCACCTAAGATACGCGCCTGAAATTTGAATCTCAGGCGACCCGCATTAAACATGCATGGAACTCCCATGCGGGCCGCGTGGGACGCCCAGATGCAGAATGTTTGGACAGACTTGCCTTTTGAGCTTGTGAACGATCAAATCTCCAATAAATGAGGCATGGGCGCCCCCTACTCGACCCATAACACTTAGGGACACCTGCCCATCATCCATACTCAGTTGTAGAATGAGTTGTGATGATCTAAAGGCCTTTTGAACACTATAAATAGCCACATTGTGAGCATATGTTCACCACACCTCAAACACACTTATCTGATCATTCCAAGAGCTCTAAAGTATTCCTCTGTGTTCTTAAGTCTTCCCCCAAGCTTCTGTAAGTGATCTAACCCTTTGTGGTTTCACATTTCCTTAGTAAATAGCTAAAAACCAAACCGTCGTAAATACGGTTTGACTTTAAAATAAATCAGTGATGGTTCAGTCTTATGACGAATCAAAAGTGATTATGAGTTGGTATTTATGTGGGTAATAAACCCCTAAGAGGGTTCCCTCTGATCACCACTCTAACTATGTCAAATATCGAGTCAAACGCGCACTTAAAAAGTCAACAGAAAGTCGTTTAGCCATTTTGTGCATAATCTGTAATGTATGTGCTATGAAACCTGTTTTGATAATCATAAAACATGATAATATGTATATAAACTTGTTTGCGCTCGTTTGAATCGACCGTCTGCTATATTGACCCGGTTCGGAGCCGAATGTCGCAAAAGTTTGACTTTTGCTTTGACTTCAGTTCTGACCCGTTTTAGTGAGGTATAGATATGCCTTAGGACTCTCTTAGGACCAGGTTACATGATGGTATAAACCTCTGTGATCGGTTCATGAGTTATCCGAGTCTTTTGCGCATTTCCGTTAATCGCCTAAAAGTTGACCGTAACGGCCTTTTAAAAATAAAACGAGTATTTCGGACACGTGAACAGACCATAACCTTGCTTATTAAATTATAAGCATGTCCTTAAAGTTTCACGTCAATCCGAGGTCTAGAATGAGAGTTATGCTAAATAGCGCAATTAAAGTAAACTTTTGTAATAAACGGCGCAATTAGTATAACACCTATCTAAAACAAGATTTCGTCACCAAAACTTTTACCCACTGTTATAAAATAATATTTTGGGAATTTTAGAGATTTTTAATAATTTTTACCTTGCTCATAACCTGCGGTTATGGCTACGGTTCGGTAAATACCGAATATGCCCTTTTTGGCCAAAACATGAGTTCTACAAGGTCTTTTGACCCGATTCCAGTTGCTACTGATTTTAAATAATAAATAAAGTATTTTAGACCTTATAAACTGTTCGGGAAACTCAGATTTCCTGTAGAACTCGAAAAGCTCTTTAAAAGTCTTTAAAATGACCGAAAAGCCCCTACGGGGCATAATATTAACTTAAACTCGTTACGGGCATCACGGGAGGTATCCTACTGATACCACAACCTCTTTAAGGCATATTGACTTAGGAAATAAGCGTAAGACTCTCATGGTTAACCGTTTCGCCTATTGCGCGCACGGCCCGGCTTATGAAACTAGTTTTCATAATTTAGCCGATACGGGTCAAATTATATTATTTGAACCCCAAAATCCAGAGTGTGAACCTTGAACCCATATAAAACAAGTCTCTGAACTTGTTTGGGGCAGAATCACATTCCATTCTCGGTTTTCGCCTTTCGCGCGATTAAACCATATTTATATTCCGGAACCAACCGGTCTAGGCTACGGCCAATATAAAGACCCGTTAGGATTCTAAGAGGTTAATTAAAACCTTCGTTCCAGATTAGGAGCCCAGTAAAAGCTATCGGCGATTTAACCAAATTAAGGAATAATACTTGCAAAGGTAAATACTTTAACTTATTTCCCCTATATGGGCTTGGGTTACGGTATGTTAATACCGCTTGATTGAGCATTATATGTTTCCATCGCTTAGGTGGTTAATTAAATGATATGATCGGCTCATTTAAACAGTTTTTTTTTTCTTAAAAGCCTTTGGGGGGTTTAATGACCGTTGTCCCGGATATCCTTGGCATCATTTTACGAAATGGCCACGACCATCGACATCCCGGTGTAGGCGTACACCCGGTATATATTGTCGACATTAAATTAAAAGACGTAGCCGTTGGTTTTTATACTACGGTTTTACGCAATGTGGTGTGTCTATAAATCTTTAACCCGGCACGACCCGGGCTACTGAACGCATAAAAGAACATGTAAAACGTTCACAAGATTTTAATAATTTTCCCAAGTTATAAAAGAGTTTGTGCCTTGTGCATTCAAATCAATTTTAATAAACATTTTTCAAATGTGTCAGTTGAATGTATTTACCAGTGTAAACTGACGTATTTTTCCCCAAAAAGATTAAGTGCAGGTACTATACGAAATTGGCTGGTATTAGCTTCCTAAGCATCACGAATAGTCTCGCAAACTCGATGCCGTATCTGAATGAACAATATTTTATTATTTTTGATCCGCTGTGGATACATTCGACTTCTGTAATACATTTGATATTACAACCAGAGGTTGAAGTATATATTTATCTTTAAGCTTCCGCTGTGCATATATATAATTGTGTGGTTTGACTATATTGTTGCCAACATCGTCACAGTAATCCCCCACCGGGCCCACCGGTGAAACACGTGGAAATCGGGGTGTGACAGGTTGGTATCAGAGCCAACATTGAGTGAATTAAACACTATCCTATTGTGTTTAATCTCAATGACACAATTGCACATACTTGAGTCTAGACAAGAACTTAGGACAAATTCGAATTGTTATTCCAATTTTGTCTTTTTCTTTTATTATTGGTATTTAAAGTTTTATAAAGCAGGAAACATGCCGCCAGTAATATTCCGAGGAAGAGGAAGGGGAAGAAGAGGCAGAGGAGATATCGTGACACATCACGATCATGAAGCTGGACCGTCTGGTACAAGACCTCCTTCAATGACAAGGAGCGAAGAACCACAACGACGAAGAGACCTTTACGAACCCACGAGGCATTCCACCTCGCACAGCTCGACGCCATCGTACCGGCACTCCTTTGGGCCAAACTCAGAGAATGATCCCAATAACCCGCAACCTTCCTTCATACCTCTACAACGTTCGGTATCGCACCGAAATTACGACGACCCTACTCCATACTTCATAGGTCAGTTTAATCCAGCTGACTACATACAGGAACCTTCAGGATTTGTTCCACTAGGGCCACAAGATCACTTCTCCGAAGACCATATGGATGAAGATACTGATCCAACTGAACCTGCTCGTGGTACGCCCACGCATCCGATAGAAGTCTCTGATGGGTCATCCTTCCATGGCACACCCTATCAGGGACCAGACAGTTTCCAAGCGTTGTTCGATCGACATGAGTGGTACTACACGCCACCTCAACAGACATCACAACAACCGCGTCATCCGCAGGATCCCTCTGAGGATTCACGCTTTGTGGCAGTTACGCCACCACCTCCGCCACCGGCGCAACCAATAATACCTGATCCGCCAAGGCGTAGGAGGACGAATGCGCGTATGTCCACACGAGGAGGAGGGGGTATCCACTTCAGCACCCCTCGACACTCTAGTAGTAGCCACTATCCGCCGCTACAAGAAGAAGGACCTTCAAGTCCTATACAGGAGGCGAACTCCGCACCAGCTGCACCAAATTCGCCGCCATTTGGGTATGACCAACCCATACCTGCTTACACGGGTCCAACGGCTTACAACCCGTTCGAACCGTCACAAGCACAATACAACTATAATTATGAGCGCGACCCATATGTGGTGTCGGCTAGATATAATGCGCGATACCCCGACGGAGCTCATGGGAACATGGGACCACCGGACTACTCAGCTCATGGGTATCCAATCCCTCCCAGACCTCCAGTTCCGCAACACGCGCCACAACCACGATTTTCTCCTCCTGAACAGGAAGAAATACTCCATCGACTAGATCGTGTGGAGAGAGAGTTCGAGGAAGAGAAGAAAAGCCACCGAGGATTTCTCAAAGGCTTGGCGAACCTACTAAAGGGCAAAAAGAAGAAACGTGACCACTAGCCCTTAATAGTTGTACTAATGTAATTTCTATTTTGAAATAAGTCCCTGCGTGGACACTTATCGTATTTCAGTCCCTACGTGGACTTATCTTTTAGTCCTTGCATGGACACTTATCTTATGATAGTCCCTGCGTGGACTTGTCACTTATTTTAAAACCTCTATAGAGGTATGTACTATTTGAAAGACCCGTTTAGGGCAATATGTAATTGTATTTGAGATTATGGAATGTATGTTATGAGTTTTGTTTTAATATGTATGAAATAAATCAAAACCAATCCTTTTAAATTGATCTGCCTAAATAAAGAATCTTACGAGTGAAACCTAGCCTGGTGTCTTTTAAGATCCGGTCAAGATGGTAGGACTTAATTAAAAGATTCAGATTCCCTGTTAACCGCTGCAAGCATGTTAACAACCATGGCAGATGTGATTCGTTAAAATCACGCGCGTCATTCTTATACAATAATCCTTTAAGGATTTCAAAGCCCAACTAGATGATTTATAAATCGTGGGTTAAATCACCTATGTAAGTGATCAATCTTATTAAAACATCCATTAGTGGTGTAGTGCCTACGGGCCAACCATATTAAAACATCCATTAGAGGTGTAGTGCCTATGGGCCGTAATAATTGTCTTATAAAGACAAAAGGCAGTGGTGGTCTATGACTCTCTGTCAGAAAGAGATAAAAGAACTACGGTTCAAATCTCTGTGCCTTTGATTCTCTGAAATCTCGGCTAACGGTATAAAACATCCTCGTGATTAGGCTTTATGCCGCCAATACTATTTATATAGCTGAAATAGGATATATTCAAATCCTAATATTTAATGAAGTAATAAGTTAACCAAATATGGTCTCTGTTACCATGGTTGACAAGTTGTCATAAAAGACAATCATATAATAATCTCCTGAATAAAAATTTTGTTATCTTCTGTAACAGATTCAAGTTACAATGGCGGATCCCAATGGAGAGAACAGCCATACAAATGAAGATGACTACGACAATGCGCCAGTGCATCTGACAGGCGCACAGCTAAAGGCTCTGATTGACAATGCTGTTCAGGCAGCCCTTGATCGTCAATATACTGAGTCCCAAGGCAGAACCGTATCAAAACCACCCTCTAAACCAAAGACACACTCCAAACCACCCTCTCAACCCAAGAAAGATGACGACAAACACTCGTCCACTGAGAACAGTGTTCATCGCGATAGGGAATATACTGATGCATCAAATGCTAAGGGTTGCACCTACAAATACTTTGTATCTTGTAAGCCCCGGGAATTTACAGGGGAGAAAGGTGCTGTTGATTGTATCACCTGGCTAGATGAGATGGACACTATTGTGGACATCAGTGGGTGTGCAGAGAGGGATGTGGTGAAGTATGTGTCCCTGTCATTTAAGGGCGAGGCCCTGGCATGGTGGAGAGCGTTGGTGCAGGAATCAGGTAAGTCTGCTTTATACAAGATGACATGGGAGGAATTTATTGCTCTCATTAAGGAAAACTACTGCCCTCAGCATGAGGTTGAGAAGATCGAGGCTGACTTTGTGTCACTGGTGATGACGAACCTGGACTGCCAGGCATATTTGACGAGTTTCAATACAATGTCTCGTCTGGTCCCATACCTTGTGACACCAGAACCCCGAAGAATCGCCCGTTTCATTGGGGGCTTGGAGCCCGCAATAAAGGCGAGTGTAAAGGCCTCTCGGCCGACGACCTTCAGGTCAGTTACTGACCTCTCCTTGTCTCTCACTTTAGACGCGGTCCGTCTGAGGACCCTAAGGAACAAGGAGGCTGAGAAAAGGAAACGTGAGGATGATACCTCACGAAGATCAGGGAAGAAGCACCGTGGAAACGGTGAAGGCAAAAGAGGGTCGGAGGCAAAGAAAGATGGGCAAGCTGGTGAAAGGCCCAACTGCAAAATCTGCAAGAAACCCCACTCTGGGAAGTGCAGGTTTGCATCAAATTCACAGTCACAACCAAAGACTCCTTCCTGTGGACTGTGTAAGTCCAAGGATCATAAGACTGTGGAATGCAAGAAGATCAAGGACGCAACCTGCTATGGTTGTAATGAAAAGGGGCATATCAAGAGTAACTGCCCTAAGAACGCCAAAAAGGCAGAGGAGACCAAGAAGACAAACGCGAGAGTCTTCCGCATGGATGCAAAGGAGGCAGTACAGAACGACAATGTGCTTACAGGTACTTTTCTCGTAAATAATATATTTGCAAGAGTACTATTCGATTCTGGCGCCGATAAGTCCTTTGTAGACCAAAAGTTTTGTAAACTATTGAACATGTCGATCAAAACCCTAGATATGAAATACGAGGTAGAGTTAGCAAACGGCACGATAGAAACCGTCTCCACTGTTCTAGAAGGATGTGAAATGTCCATTAAGAACCATTCTTTTCCTCTATCTCTACTTCCCTTCAAACTAGCGGGTTTCGACATAGTCCTAGGCATGGACTGGTTATCCCGTAATCAGGCCCAAATCATTTGCGGCAAGAGGCATATAGTGCTAAAGACTCCGAGTGGTGAATCGCTTACCATTCAAGGAGATACGCAGTACGGGTTACCCGAGGACGTATCTATGCTCAAAGCTTCAAGGTGTTTGAACAGAGGCTGCGTAATTTACATGGCTCAGGTGATAATAGAAGAACCTAAGCCGAAGATCGAGGATCTTCCTGTCATTTCTGAATACCCCGAGGTTTTTCCTAAAGAACTACCTGGTTTGCCACTAGATAGACAAGTGGAGTTCAGAATAGACATCATTCCTGGAGCAGCTCCGATAGCAAGAGCACCTTACAGGCTAGCTCCAACGGAAATGAAAGAACTGAGGACCCAGTTGGATGAACTGCTGGCGAAAGGTTTTATCAGACCTAGTTCATCTCCCTGGGGAGCACCAGTCCTATTTGTAAAGAAGAAGGACGGATCGATGCGGTTGTGCATTGACTATCGAGAGCTAAATAAAGTTACCATAAAGAACAGATATCCTTTGCCAAGGATCGACGATCTGTTCGATCAGCTGCAAGGAGCGAGCTACTTCTCAAAGATCGACTTGAGGTCGGGCTATCATCAGCTAAGGGTCAGAGATGAAGATGTACATAAGACAGCATTTAGGACTCGCTATGGTCATTACGAGTTCCTAGTGATGCCTTTTGGGCTCACAAATGCACCGGCTGCGTTCATGGATCTCATGAATCGCGTCTGCAAACCGTATTTGGACAAATTTGTCATAGTCTTCATCGACGATATCCTTATATATTCCAAGAACCAAGCTGACCACGAGAAGCACCTCCGTTGCATTCTCGAATTACTACAGCGTGAGAAACTCTACGCCAAATTCTCGAAATGTGAATTCTGGCTACGAGAGGTTCAGTTTTTAGGTCACGTTGTGAGTGAGCGTGGTATCCAAGTGGATCCCGCTAAGGTAGAGGCGGTCATGAACTGGCAAGAGCCAAAGACGCCTACCGAAATCCGTAGTTTCCTGGGGTTAGCAGGATACTACAGGAGGTTTATTGAAAATTTTTCGAGGATTGCTGCACCCTTAACCTCCCTAACCAAGAAGAAAGAAAGGTTTATTTGGGGCCCAAAGCAGCAAGAGTCCTTCAAAATACTGAAGCAAAAGCTAAGCAACGCACCTGTGTTGACATTACCGGAAGGCACTGATGAATTCGTAGTGTACTGCGATGCATCACACACAGGCATGGGGTGTGTGCTTATGCAGAAGGGCAAGGTGATTGCCTATGCTTCAAGGCAATTAAAGGTGCATGAAAAGAATTACACCACCCACGACTTGGAGTTGGGTGCCGTTGTATTTGCACTGAAATTATGGAGGCATTACCTTTATGGTATTAAATTTGTGATTTATTCCGATCACAAAAGCCTCCAGCACCTGTTCAATCAGAAAGAGTTGAACATGAGGCAGCGTCGTTGGATGGAAACCTTGAATGACTATGATTGCGAGATCAGGTACCATCCCGGCAAGGCGAATGTAGTCGCTGATGCCTTAAGCAGGAAAGAAAGGGTAAAACATATTCGAATCAATGCCAAGAGCATTGAGGTCAAGAACAATTTAATTGAAAGGATTTTAGCTGCACAGCGAGAGGCTGTGTTGGAAGCTAATTATCCTAATGAAAAGTTAGGAGTAACTGAGGAGCAGTTGACTCTTAGCAAGGATGGAATCCTTAGATTAAACGGACGAATATGGGTTCCAATTTATGGGGGACTACGAGATGTTATCCTCCAGGAAGCCCATAGTTCCAAATACTCAGTCCATCCTGGTGCAGACAAAATGTATCAAGATTTAAAGGCAAACTATTGGTGGATAGGCTTGAAAAAGTCTGTGGCCGCCCATGTAGCAAAGTGCTTGACTTGTGCTCAAGTCAAAGCCGAGCACCAAAAGCCGTCCGGCTTGCTACAACAGCCTGAGCTTCCCGAGTGGAAGTGGGAATGCGTAACTATGGACTTCATAACCAAGTTACCCAAAACCAGGAAAGGAAACGATACAATATGGGTCATAGTCGATAGGCTGACTAAATCAGCTCATTTTCTACCCATCAAGGAGACGTATAGCTCCGATATGTTAGCCCAACTTTATGTGGATAAGATTGTAGCCTTACACGGCATACCTGTGTCTATTATCTCCGACCGGGATACTAGATACACGTCTCACTTCTGGAAGAGTTTCCAGCAATCTTTGGGCACGCGTTTGAACTTCAGTACGGCTTACCATCCACAGACGGACGGTCAGAGTGAGCGTACCATTCAAACGTTGGAAGACATGCTTCGTGCGTGTGCGATCGATTTAGGTGGTAACTGGGATAAGAATCTACCCCTGATCGAATTCTCCTACAATAATAGCTACCACACCAGCATAAAGGCTGCGCCTTTCGAGGCATTATACGGTAGGAAATGTAGATCGCCTGTTTGTTGGGCGGAAGTAGGAGAGGTCCAATTATCGGGACCAGAGATAGTTTTCCAGACAACGGACAAGATTGTCCAGATTCGGGAACGTCTCAAGGCTGCCCGCGATAGGCAGAAAAGCTACGCTGATCCGAAACGTAAGGATCTTCACTTCGAAGTGGGTGAAAAGGTGTTGCTTAAAGTATCGCCCTGGAAAGGGGTGATGCGTTTCGGCAAGGAAGGCAAGCTGAGTCCGAGATACATAGGACCTTTTGAGGTCATTGAACGTGTCGGATCAGTTGCCTATAAGTTGAACTTGCCTGAAGAGCTCAATGGAATTCACAACGTGTTCCACATCTGCAATCTCAAAAAGTGCTTCGCCGATGAATCATTGGTGATTCCACACACAGATGTGCATATAGATGAGAGCTTAAAGTTTGTAGAAAAACCTTTGTCGATTGAAGATCGACAGGTGAAAAAGCTTCGAAGAAAGCACGTACCGATTGTAAAAGTCAAATGGGATGCTCGTAGAGGTCCCGAATATACGTGGGAAGTCGAAGACACAATGAAAGAAAAATACCCCTATTTATTTGAGTAAATCTCGGGTCGAGATTTATTTTAAGGGGGTGAGGATGTAACACCTCGAATTTTTGCGTCCAATAATGTGTTAACACGTGTCATTTGATTACACGTGGCATTTATATTAAATAAAGGACAAATTTTGACAAACCTTGAAAGTATATAAATTCGAGGGTTATAAATGTCAACAAGGGTAAATATACTGTATAGTAACCCTAAATAATGCTTGAACCTTCAAACGAATAAATCATAGATCGTACAGAAGCGAAACGCGAAAGAAAGTGAGAGATTACAAGCTACAAGGGTTAACTGTGTCAACATGTTTAATTATACCTCTGAGTGACCCTTTAACGTTCCCAAAGCTTTGTAACAGTGTTATACACTCACTAAAATATAATATATAAATTTCGCGAAGTTTCGTTATGAAACAGGAAAGTTACGATCGAATTCGTATAAGAAGGGTTAAAAGCGTCAATAATGAAAGTTAAGGCTTTCTGAATAATTAATAAACTAAATAGGGACTTAACAACGCGGGTAAATAACACGAGGTCCTTAGTTGTAATTAACCGAGGGCCAAACCGCAAAGTTACCCCTTCAAACCCGAAAGGTCAGGTAAATCATTACGAAAGATTTCGTTATTAATTACCAGATTTTGTCATCATTACAAAAGATTCAAAAATTCTGAAATTTTAACCTCTCGCGGCCCGAGTGAGGTTTTGGCCTAAGTTGAGGCGGGCCGCGAGCCACCTAAGATACGCGCCTGAAATTTGAATCTCAGGCGACCCGCATTAAACATGCATGGAACTCCCATGCGGGCCGCGTGGGACGCCCAGATGCAGAATGTTTGGACAGACTTGCCTTTTGAGCTTGTGAACGATCAAATTTCCAATAAATGAGGCATGGGCGCCCCCTACTCGACCCATAACACTTAGGGACACCTGCCTATCATCCATACTCAGTTGTAGAATGAGTTGTGATGATCTAAATGCCTTTTGAACACTATAAATAGCCACATTGTGAGCATATGTTCACCACACCTCAAACACACTTATCTGATCATTCCAAGAGCTCTAAAGTATTCCTCTGTGTTCTTAAGTCTTCCCCCAAGTTTCTGTAAGTGATCTAACCCTTTGTGGTTTCACATTTCCTTAGTAAATAGCTAAAAACCAAACCGTCGTAAATACGGTTTGACTTTAAAATAAATCAGTGATGGTTCAGTCTTATGACGAATCAAAAGTGATTATGAGTTGGTATTTATGTGGGTAATAAACCCCTAAGAGGGTTCCCTCTGATCACCACTCTAACTATGTCAAATATCGAGTCAAACGCGCACTTAAAAAGTCAACAGAAAGTCGTTTAGCCATTTTGTGCATAATCTGTAATGTATGTGCTATGAAACCTGTTTTGATAATCATAAAACATGATAATAAGTATATAAACTTGTTTGCGCTCGTTTGAATCGACCGTGTGCTATATTGACCCGGTTCGGAGCCGAATATCGCAAAAGTTTGACTTTTGCTTTGACTTCAGTTCTGACCCGTTTTAGTGAGGTATAGATATGCCTTAGGACTCTCTTAGGACCAGGTTACATGATGGTATAAACCTCTGTGATCGGTTCATGAGTTATCCGAGTCTTTTGCGCATTTCCGTTAATCGCCTAAAAGTTGACCGTAACGGCCTTTTAAAAATAAAACGAGTATTTCGGACACGTGAATGGACCATAACCTTGCTTATTAAATTATAAGCATGTCCTTAAAGTTTCACGTCAATCCGAGGTCTAGAATGAGAGTTATGCTAAATAGCGCAATTAAAGTAAACTTTTGTAATAAACGGCGCAATTAGTATAACACCTATCTAAAACAAGATTTCGTCACCAAAACTTTTACCCACTGTTATAAAATAATATTTTGGGAATTTTAGAGATTTTTAATAATTTTTTCCTTGCTCATAACCTGCGGTTATGGCTACGGTTCGGTAAATACCGAATATGCCCTTTTTGGCCAAAACATGAGTTCTACAAGGTCTTTTGACCCGATTCCAGTTGCTACTGATTTTAAATAATAAATAAAGTATTTTAGACCTTATAAACTGTTCGGGAAACTCAGATTTCCTGTAGAACTCGAAAAGCTCTTTAAAAGTCTTTAAAATGACCGAAAAGCCCCTACGGGGCATAATATTAACTTAAACTCGTTACGGGCATCACGGGAGGTATCCTACTGATACCACAACCTCTTTAAGGCATATTGACTTAGGAAATAAGCGTAAGACTCTCATGGTTAACCGTTTCGCCTATTGCGCGCACGGCCCGGCTTATGAAACTAGTTTTCATAATTTAGCCGATACGGGTCAAATTATATTATTTGAACCCCAAAATCCAGAGTGTGAACCTTGAACCCATATAAAACAAGTCTCTGAACTTGTTTGGGGCAGAATCACATTCCATTCTCGGTTTTCGCCTTTCGCGCGATTAAACCATATTTATATTCCGGAACCAACCGGTCTAGGCTACGGCCAATATAAAGACCCGTTAGGATTCTAAGAGGTTAATTAAAACCTTCGTTCCAGATTAGGAGCCCAGTAAAAGCTATCGGCGATTTAACCAAATTAAGGAATAATACTTGCAAAGGTAAATACTTTAACTTATTTCCCCTATATGGGCTTGGGTTATGGTATGTTAATACCGCTTGATTGAGCATTATATGTTTCCATCGCTTAGGTGGTTAATTAAATGATATGATCGGCTCATTTAAACAGTTTTGTTTTCTTAAAAGCCTTTGGGGGGTTTAATGACCGTTGTCCCGGTTATCCTTGGCATCATTTTACGAAATGGCCACGACCATCGACATCCCGGTGTAGGCGCACACCCGGTATATATTGTCGACATTAAATTAAAAGACGTAGCCGTTGGTTTTTATACTACGGTTTTACGCAATGTGGTGTGTCTATAAATCTTTAACCCGGCACGACCCGGGCTACTGAACGCATAAAAGAACATGTAAAACGTTCACAAGATTTTAATAATTTTCCCAAGTTATAAAAGAGTTTGTGCCTTGTGCATTCAAATCAATTTTAATAAACATTTTTCAAATGTGTCAGTTGAATGTATTTACCAGTGTAAACTGACGTATTTTTCCCCAAAAAGATTAAGTGCAGGTACTATACGAAATTGGCTGGTATTAGCTTCCTAAGCATTACGAATAGTCTCGCAAACTCGATGCCGTATCTGAATGAACAATATTTTATTATTTTTGATCCGCTGTGGATACATTCGACTTCTGTAATACATTTGATATTACAACCAGAGGTTGAAGTATATATTTATCTTTAAGCTTCCTCTGTGCATATATATAATTGTGTGGTTTGACTATATTGTTGCCAACATCGTCACGGTAATCCCCCACCGGGCCCACCGGTGAATCACGTGGAAATCGGGGTGTGACATTCCCGTTACGCTCGGTAGTTTTGACATAGTGGTAGGCATGGATTGGTTGTCGAAGCACCAAGCGGAAATTTTGTGCAAGGAGAAAGTTGTGCGTATTCCTCTCCCTGATGGGGAGTCACTGTTAGTTCAAGGGCATCGTAGTCGGACGATGGTTGGGATTATCACGGCCATGCGCGCACAGCAGTATCTACAAAAGGGGTATCCTGCACTGTTAGCGTTAGTTACCAACGCTCAGTCTGAAGAGAGTAAGATCGAGGATCTACCAGTGGTGCGAGAATTCGCTGATGTGTTCCCAGAGGAGCTACGAGGGTTACCTCCCCACCGTCAAGTAGAATTTCAGATTGATCTTGCGCCGGGAGCGGCTCCAATTGCTCGAGCTCCCTACCGGCTAGCACCTGGAGAATTACAGGAACTGTCTAATCAGCTACAGGAGTTGTTGGATAGGGGTTTCATTCGACCCAGTTCTTCGCCTTGGGGAGCCCCAGTTCTGTTCGTAAAGAAGAAAGATGGGTCATTCCGTATGTGTATCGACTATCGAGAGCTCAACAAGGTGACCATTAAGAACCGCTATCCGTTACCACGCATCGACGACTTGTTTGACCAGTTGCAAGGGTCAAGTTACTATTCAAAGATCGACTTGAGATCAGGTTATCACCAGGTAAGGGTTAGGGAAGAGGATGTTCCCAAGACGGCTTTTCGAACGCGCTACGGACACTATGAGTTTTTGGTCATGCCGTTTGGATTGACTAATGCAACAGCGGTTTTCATGGATCTCATGAACCGCGTATGTAAGCCATATCTCGACGAGTTTGTTATAGTGTTTATTGACGACATCTTAGTCTATTCCAAGAACAAAGAAGATCACGAGCGTCACCTACGTCTCATTTTGGAACTTTTGAGAAGGGAGCAGTTGTATGTGAAATTTCTAAGTGCGACTTTTGGATTCGAGAAGTGCACTTCCTTGGCCATGTTGTTAACGAAAAAGGGATACATGTGGATCCTGCGAAGGTGGATGCAGTTAAGAATTGGGCGGCACCAAAGACTCCGTCTGAGGTGCGACAATTTCTTGGTCTCGCAGGGTATTATCGAAGGTTCATTAAAGATTTCTCAAAAATCGCGCAACCTCTCACCTCGCTGACACAGAAGAACACGACGTACTCTTGGGGAACGAAGCAGGAAGAGGCTTTCCAAGTTCTGAAACAGAGACTTTGCAGTGCACCGATCTTGTCGTTACCAGAGGGTACCGAAGATTTTGTGGTTTATTGTGATGCTTCGATTCAGGGTCTCGGTTGCGTGTTGATGCAACGTGAGAAGGTGATAGCTTATGCTTCTCGTCAGCTGAAGGTGCACGAGAAGAACTACACGACCCACGACTTGGAGTTAGGAGCGGTGGTATTTGCGTTGAAGATTTGGAGGCACTATTTGTACGGTACCAAATGCACCATCTACACCGACCATAGGAGTCTCCAGCACATCTTCGACCAGAAAGAGTTGAATATGCGACAACGACGCTGGGTGGAATTATTGAACGATTATGAATATGCCATCAAGTATCATCCGGGCAAGGCAAACGTCGTAGCCGACGCCCTCAGCAGAAAGGATAATGCACCTAGGCGTGTGCGAGCATTGCAACTCACGATCCAGTCCAACCTTCCTTCCCAGATACGAGACGCTCAGTTAGAAGCGTTGAAACCGGAGAACGTTCGAGCTGAAGCTTTACGTGGCTCGAGGCAACGACTAGAACAGAAGGGAGACGGTGCTTACTACGTAACTGGACGCATTTGGGTCCCATTCTTTGGCAACTTACGAGAACTTGTAATGGAAGAGGCACATAAATCACGCTACTCTGTACATCCTGTATCAGATAAGATGTACCACGACTTGAAAACTACCTACTGGTGGCCCAGCATGAAAGCTCATATAGCAACGTACGTCAGCAAATGTTTGACTTGTGCTAAAGTCAAAGCAGAACATCAAAAACCCTCAGGTCTACTTCAACAGCCAGAAATACCCACTTGGAAGTGGGAACAGATCACCATGGATTTCGTTATAGGGTTACCAAGGACTCAGGCTGGAAACGACACTATATGGGTAATTGTTGATCGCCTCACGAAGTCAGCCCACTTCTTAGCAATCAAGGAAACAGACAAGTTTTCTCAATTGGCAGCAATCTACCTTAAAGAAGTGGTTTCTAGGCATGGGGTGCCACTTCTATCATTTCAGACCGAGATCCGCGTTTCACTTCAGAATTATGGCAGTCAATGCATAAATCGTTCGGTTCCCAACTCGACATGAGTACCGCTTATCACCCGCAGACAGATGGTCAAAGCGAGCGTACCATCCAGACACTTGAAGATATGCTTCGGGCATGCGTACTAGACTTTGGAAAAGGATGGGAGAAGCACCTACCGTTGATAGAATTCTCCTACAACAACAGCTACCATTCAAGTATTAAGGCAGCTCCGTTCGAAGCACTGTACGGACGGAAATGTCGTTCACCTCTCTGTTGGCATGAGGTGGGTGATAGTCAGATCACAGGCCCTGAATTTGTTCTTGAGGCATCAGAAAGCATTGTGCAGATCCAAAACGTATGGCCGCAGCTCGCGACCGTCAGAAAAGCTACGCTGACAAGCGTAGTAAACCGCTAGAATTTAAAGTTAATGACCGCGTTATGTTAAAGGTTTCACCCTGGAAGGGTGTGGTGCGTTTTGGGAAACGCGGCAAACTAAACCCTCGTTATGTAGGACCATTCAAAATTTTAGAACGGATTGGAAAGGTGGCCTACAGGTTGGAATTACCTGTTGAGTTGATTAATGTCCATGATGTGTTTCACGTATCGCAGCTAAAGAAGTGTTTGGTCGATGAAACACTAGTTGTACCATTTCAAGAGCTGAAGATAGACGACAAATTGCAGTTTGTCGAAGAACCAATTGAGATTATGGATCGGGAAGTTAAAGTTCGGAAACACAGCCGTATACCGATTGTGAGAGTTCGTTGGAACTCAAGACGTGGTCCAGAGTTCACGTGGGAACGCGAGGACCAGATGAAACTTAAGTATCCACATCTGTTCCCCAACGACCAGGCGAAACCTAGCAAATCTAATGTTGATGCAACTAGTGAATTTTGGGATGAAATTCCCATTCAAGTGGGGGATGATGTGACACCTCAGGAAAACCAGCAAACGATATAACTTACCTAGTTTTAACTTATCTAGCTGCTTTAACTTATTTAGCTTTCTCAGTGAGTGCGTACCAAATTTCGGGACGAAATTTCTTTTTAGTTGGGGATACTGTGACAACTCGTTTCCAAACCGATCTTTGTACTTCGATGTAACGTAGGTGTACGATACGTGACTGTTATGAAAGTGAATTTTATGAGAATGATGTGTTATATATGTTATATGAATGTATGTGAATGCTACATGACTCGATCGCACAATCCTCTCTCGATCGCACAACCCTCCTTGGGCCGTGTGGCTTATACGCGGACCCATAGGCCGCCAAGTTGGGCTCGGCCCACTCCTCTAAAACATGTAAACACCCATCTTTGGGATAGGCCTCTCATTTGTTACAAAACACCCACACACACAAAACCCTAGTGCTCTCTTTTCTTTCTCTCAAACCCGACGACAAGGCAACCGAAGATCATCCCTTGTTCGGATCAAAGTCTTGTTCATCCTTTAATCGGTTAGTAAGTAACTAGTTGCTTCCATGATTTTACGTTTTGTACACTCTCATGATGATGATTTGCTTGAATGAAACACGATTGTTGATAATGTTCATATGATTGGAGTGCATGATTTAGAGTTAGAACCGAACACGTAGTAATCGGCTGTGATATGATGTTAATCGGCTAGGATATGAATCGGCTTGTTGTAGATGCTAATCCCTTGTGATGTTCTATGATTCGGATTGTTAATCATGTGATAATGTTCTAGCTAGACGGATATGTTATTATTGTTATTGTTCGGCTATCATGATATAACCGGTTGAATGTTCATGAAATCGAATCATGTTGTGGTGCTTTAGTGTTAAAAGTGTTGTTATGATTGCTACATGTATACGGATTAGGGTTCATAAGAATCAATTGATAAAACCTTGTTTTGATCGATTATTGGATGACTAGAAACTGGATTTGTGTTGATTGGTAAATGGTAATTATGGAATTAGTCAATGATAGTGTAACTGATTGATGATTGAATTAAATCGGATAATGGAAACGAGGTAACCGATTTGCTAAATTACGGGATCTCATAATTGATTTCATAAAGTTCCAAATATACAAATCAATCGCACAAGCATGTGGGATCGTACAAGACCCACCTCGGATGGATCGCACAAGTATCAGTCGCACAAGTATAGTGCAACAGATTATACACCATGTACAATACAGCTTATGCATGATCGCACAACACGTTGTGGACCGCACAAGCTTGTGTTGATCACACAACCTGTTGGGCCACACACAAATGAATAACCATTCGTTGCTACTGGGCCGGACAGCCCAAGACCTCACTCGCACAAGGCCTACTCAGTCGCACAACCCAAATATGAGTCGCACAAGCTAACTGTTGGTTTATTCGAATGGGCCGGTTACTTACTGAACTATTTATGTTATTGGGCCGTATTCTGTTGGGCTTCTAATCTTTGGGCCGGGTTTATGATTAATCGTACAACCCAAGAAGATCGCACAAGTCTGCTTGGATCGCACAATGTCACTCGTACGTTATAAGTTGGGCCGGGGGATTACGCTTGGGCCGAGACTTATGTGGGCTTCGTCCGTATGATAAACTTATAACATTTAAAACATGCTATGTGTGTACTATGTTGCCATGATCGATACGTGTTAGCAATACGTGAAACTATGTGTAATCGTACGTGCTTTACTTGAACCCAACCTGACTTGTATGATAAACCTGCTAGGACGTGGTTGATCACATTGTAGCTTAACTGAACCTTTTCGTGTATCATACCGAGCAACCCCAGGTGAGTTCATTGCATTTTCTCAAGCATGCGTCCCGGTGGTTTGGGACAACTGGTAAACATTTGGAAGGGAAACATTGGGTAAACAACTTAATCGGTTTTGGTTATTGCCTGGAGGGCAATGGGGGTAATTAGTTGATAGCGCTATTAGGTGGGAAACCTCACACCGGGCCGTAAGGACGGGGGTGAACTAATTATCTGGGTTTTCACTATGGTTGTTAAGAGGCACACTCCTCGGTTACGTAAGGGCGTTTTCCCTAGGGTAACTAGCGTGAACAACATAGTGGGTTGCTAAGAGGCACACTCCTCGGTTACGTAAGGGCGTAGTCCCTAGGGTAACTAACATGAGCAAGATCATAACACAACATTGAATCGCATTAACATATATCTGGTAACACAACCCGTTAACGAAACCTTGAACTCACCAGCGTAGTCTGACACACTTGTTTGCATGCTTGTAGGTCGTTAACCCTGGAACATGGACTTGCTATCTGGGAATGCTGGAGTGGCCATGGATCGAAGCTATTGGACTACTTATAACTGATACATTGGTTTTGAGTTTATTTTGAAACAATTGCTAAACGACTTATCATATGCTTCCGCTACATAACTTTTTGTGAATTAATATTGTGTATGACATTTAATCTTGGCCATTAATGACATGTTTTATTTAAGTATTTACTATTGGTTCAATGTGATTGGTGGCTCAGACTCTGATGTGTAACATGCCTCGCGGGGTTTCCGCAGATGGTATTTTGGGGGTGTTACATAATAGAAACTATTGCCAACAAAAACAGGCAAAGGTTTAAAATACATTATTAAAAAAAATTGAACAATGTATCCTGGTTATTTGAGAAAATCCTTTGAAGAAAAAAAATGATTAAAGATTTTTCTGAAAAACGGCATCAAAGAGGATCTGGTAAAATTTTCAATGAGATACGTGATCATATCACTCTTAAGTTTAACAAAATGGCCAGTGGTTTGGCAATAGTTGGTAGAACCTTCTGAATACGTTCTGACCACTGTATGGTACCATTTTTTTTGTCAATTTATTGCAAACATGAGGACACATGGATGGGAAATTTGTCTAGTCCTCTTTGGAGTTCATTCACCGGAATCAAAACCTTTTCCTGAGCAAATGGATGCACACAGTTGCTTAATGATTACTATTACTCTAAACTATGACTCATAGGTGTTTTATGTTTATACTCTTTTCTTTTAACTTGAAAAGTTTTGAGATAAACACACCTCTGAGTTTTTGTGAATTTTCTTCTTCCCTTTTTACCCTTCCCAATCATAAGTATTGTAATACTTACTGAGGGGTTTTTATTGAAGGAATACTTGTTCCAGAATCATTTTGGGGTAATGTTTTGAGGGATTTGGTCATTTCTGCACATGCTTATGCCAACCTTCTCATTACCTATGATATGGACATTTTTGACTCCTGATTTTCTTAATGTATTTTAACAAAGTTGATTTTGTCCTTTTGAGGAGCTCAACCTGTTTTCAACACATAAGATCTGAATGATTAAAGTTTTAATTTCCCTCTTTTATGTTATCAAAAACACTAATGTTTTAAGAACATAGGTTTTTTGTTAATCTGAGGTTCATACTTTAGCATTTAGTGAGAACATCACAAATATCAAAACAACAAATGAAATCAATTTTGAAAATACCAAACAATCCCATAATTTATCAGATATTTTACAGATCTGAAAACTATGAGTGACTTGTGCATGATATTACTTGATGCGTGAAATTTGTGTGTCATATGACATCTTGGTTGATTTACAGAGTTTTGATTAACCGTTTTGATCATGATTCACTCGTTACTCTGTTTTTCAACTGAATACAACCATCCTTAGTATCAATGAATTTTGAGCCGAACTGTTATGTCAAATTGATTGTTAGATCGAATTTGACTGTCCAGGCTCTGATACCAATCGTTAGGATCTGAGGCTCTCATGATTGTGCTTGTTTGTACGAATTGAACATTAAGTGTATATGAAATAAAGTAAAGTGCAGCGGAAATGAATACAAACTTTGTTAAACACAATCTAAGGAGAATAAAGTTTGATAAACAAGTGCCTTTTCATAGAGTCGAAAGATTACATCAAAAGCAAAAGGTTACAATGCAAGCTTACAGACTAAACTCCCCCTCAGCCTGATACTCCAGAGTTGGTTGCACAAGATGAAAGGATTGAATTGAGGAGAAGAACTCACTCAAAACGAATCAAATATAACAGTACAGAATACTGTTAGATTTATAGGCAAACCAAACTACTGATGTACCTCAGCTGACGTCACCATGAAAGTGACATCTAACAGCTTAACAACCTATAAACACTGATCTATACAAAACTACTGATGTCTAACAACTGATTGATAATACAATACAAAACAAGTCTAACACTGTTCACGTTCCACTGTTGTAGCCTAAGCACTGATTACTTGAACATCAGTGCTTTCTTCAAAATGTGATCAGTCTTTGAATGAGCAGTGCTTGGATCTTCAGCAGTACTTAAAAGGCAACAGTAGATAGAGCTCAGTGTTTGTCTTTAGCAGTCTTTAGTTGTTTCATCAGTGTTTGGTTCATCAGTTGTTCTTCTGAGCAGTGTTTAGAGTGTATCAGCAGATAGGTAACCACTGTCAAGGGGAGAGCTTAGTGTAAACATCTGCTTATTGTGATTCCACTGTTGTGACCAGGTTTTGGCTTTACATTATCTGTTCCTCTGGTAGGGTTCAATCCCAACACTACAACGTAAAAAAAATGTTATGGTTACATGTGCATTGTGGAGTAAAAATTGTACATTTATGTTTTATAGACAACTAATCCCTTCGTGATGCAGCGGGGGCTTGAAAAATTTTTAGCTATTGCATCGGGGTGTTAAAATATATCAAGGGATCTTTTTTTCTGGTAAGTTGTACAAGTAATTACATCATAAACCATTCTTGCTCATTTACCTTTGACGATGCCATCAGTTCATTTTCCCATGTAACTTCACAATTTTTAGAAATATGTAACTATGTTTAAATTTTTATTTCCATGGTAGATCAAAACCACCAATATCATCACAACAATAGACACCACAATCATCACAACCGCCAACACCACAACTGTCAAAACCAAAGTCGAAAAAAGTAAAAAAGAGGCTTAGATTCAAACATCCTCATCGCCATAATCAACAAAGCACGACTCAGTGCCGCTACGGTTGCAACCGGAGTTGCCATGCCAAGTAGCAGCCATTATCATCGCCGGATAGAACACTCGCATGCAACAACCTTCCAAAACAGTTGATCAATTAAAGACCAACAATCCTACAAACAGCAACGCTAACAAGGTGCCGCCACACAACCACTGTGTTCTACCACATTTCCGTCGTCATTCCATTACCAGAACTGGTAGTTGGACAGGATGTCTGATTTTATAGATGTAAATCGGATTTAAAGCCAAAACAAACCCACAAAAAGCTAAAAAAACATACCTTATAAAAATACACAATACAAGGTTCCACAAAATCCGATGTGGCTCCGCCACCGTACATGGTGGCCGGCTACCATACCAATTAGTCTGCCACACACACTCTCTCTCATCATCTCTACTCACACACATATGTGTGTGTTTGTTTGGGGTTTACCTCAGACATTAGAGAGAAAAGGAGAAGAGATATAAAGTTAGAGAGAGAAAGAAATCTCTAGAGTTGTGCTTAAAACCCACAAAACTCACGAAACTAACCCATTGTTTGTATAGAAAACAACCAAACAATGCCACACAAGTCAAGAAACCAGCCCATGTGGCTTCAAAAGAAAGCAAAACAAAGGTTAAGCATGATGTACAAACCACATTTGTAAGAAAAAAGTAAAAAAAAAAAGAGGCTCGAATTCAAAATCATCATCGCCATAATCAACAAAGCACGACTCAGTGCCCCTACGGTTGCAACCGGAGTTGCCATGCCAAGTAGCAGCCATCATCATCACCGGATAGAACACTCGTATGCAACAACCTTCCAAAACAGTTGATCAAATAAAGACCAAGAATCCGACAAATGGCAGCACTGACAAGGCGCTGCCACATAACCACCGTGGTTCCACCACATTTCCGCCATTTAAAGCCAAAAAACCCACAAAAGCTAAAAAAAACAAACCATACCTTACACAAACACACAATACAAGGTTCCACAAAATCTGTCGTGGCTCTGCCACCGTACGTGGTGGCCGGCCACCATGCCAATCAGTCTGGCACACTCTCTACCTCTCTCTCTCTCTTATCATCTCTACTTACACACATATGTGTGTGTGTTTCAAAAGTCAGAAGAAACAACCAACAACCAAGTACTCCAGCGAAACTCAACGGACTATTATTGTACATTAACTAAAACGCGTCCCTGATATCCAACTAATCCCCATTGTGTGGAAGGACGGGGACTAATATTGAACATATCAATAGCGTATTAAACCCAAGGGTTCAAATGTGCAAAATTCTTATTCTTGAAGTCCTTACGGACCATAAGGCCTTATGGCTTACGGACCGTAAGGCATTTGAATGAATGCGCGCCGGGAGGTCTTACGGACCGTAAGGCTTATATGCATACGGTCCGCATGGCAGAATGATAGGAAAGTAAAGCTATAGGTCCTTACGGACCGTAAGGGCACGATGCTTACGGTCCGTAAGGTACCTGCAGAACAGAAACAGTTGGCTGCAAACTGCTGTTGTTTTACCACCTTGCACCAACTTACCACCATCTTCTCTGGTTCCTGCACCTCAATGGGCACTTGTTCACATCTGAGAAGCCTGGTCAGGAAAGGGTTTGGGTCAAAATTTGAATTCAAGTAATTGAGGTATAACATAGGCCTGTTGTTCAGCCTAATGAACCTACCCAATTTACCATTTCTGATCCAAAAACTTCTATTCCCAATAACTTAAGTACAAAGGGCACTAAAACTAAAGGCAAATACAGAGATACATTACTGGTAAGTGACTTATCTTCTTAGGCGTATTCTGACATGAGTACCTAAGATAGCACTCCACACCTTTTATATACACTCGTGAAACAACGAGCAAGGATGGATCCAACCACCATGATAACCTTGAAAATTTGAGAGCGCCAAAGAAATTGTTAGCAAAGAGTATCAATCAATTCAACCATAGGATTCATAATAGGCAAATATGGGCTGATAAAGAATGTAGCAACTTAGACTATATTAGTAATGAAGTTTCAGTTTTCTTCACTGGAAAGGAAGTTACTTGAGTAAGTGAGTATCATAGGAATGGGAAGAATTCTTTTTATGTAGCTCCCAAACCATGATAATTAGCATTAAGTTATTAAATAAAAGGCCATTTTGATAGAATTTGATAACAGGTTATTGAGATTTTAACTTGCATGTTAATTAACTTCCTTATTATCTACTGCATATTAATTAATACTTTGTCATATAGCATCAATTTGTTTATTTAGTTAATCAATTTCTGATTTATAGTGGCAAGAGTTACCTTAACTTCTAACCGGGGTGATAAAACATCTTCATTTACTCCATCTTTAGCCTTTTTGGCCTCTTTAAGTGCGGCCTGTCATAGTAGAAGTATGCATGTCTTCTAAACAAACCAATAGTAAGTAGCACATTCTCTACAAATGTATCTTCTCTTCCCCAAGAATATGCTCATAGACTAATCCTGTCCAACCAAGGCATTCAGGGGTTAGGTCATCCATAGTTTCATAGCTTCACCACCAAATGCCAAAACCAAACGTTCCATATTTCTCCTTTTTGTCCTTTGAAAAGAAATTATCTCAAAAATTACCAGCTGCCTTTCTGAATAATATCAACAAAGTTATCTTCAGTACCATTACATATATGCAGATCATGAGATCTACTTAGAACCAAAACTTTAAATGTAAACCACTTTTGCCAAGGAATAAAAAACTACCTTGTTTTTCAGAGCAATGATTTCTTTGACTCACGTATCAACAGAACGCCTCTCTGTAGATTGCTTCTCTCTGTTCCGCATTTGAGTAGAAAACTCAGCATTTGTTTCACTGGAAAATATCAACATGCTAATTAATTAGAAGTAAAAAAGGAAATTAATTTGGTCTCCAAATCATGAGGCAAGGCTTTGGATATTATGGATATGAATCTAGTCTCCAAATCATGGAGTTAGAAAGCGGGTTTTCGAAGTATAAGACACCACCAAGATACACAAACATGCAAATCGATTTGCTAAATAAGATTCAATTCAAACTTAAGTCTATAATGTTATAATTGAGAATGATGAACACTAACAAAATCAAAGAATAGGTAACTTGATGATTACCTTCAACAAAGAATCGAAGATGAAGAACCGGTAACTTGATGATAGCCTTCATCGGTTGACAAAATGTCACAATTTCAAACTCTAAAAATTCTTATAAATTAATTAATGATATCAGTTGACAAAACGTCACAAGTTCCAACTCTAAAATTCCTATATCAAATTAAATAATGAAACAAATAAATAAATACTTACCTGTAACATTCCACGATTAATGAATCTAGGGTTCTTGAAGTAAAGCATTGAAGTTTCTTGGAAGCTAGAAGGGATGAAGTATTTGGCGGCATTACAGAAGCTCAAACAATGATCTAATTGTGACCGAGAGAAAAAATTAGGGCTTTGGGAAGAATTAGATTAATAGATTACGAGAAAAGAATTTCGATATGGCTGGATAGTTAATGTTGAAGACCATCTTCCATCACATTCGCCACCGAGAATGATAGTGCTAGGGCTGTGTCAGCCCTGTTCTCCTCAATCTGCATCTCCAAGGTTGTGTTTGAGATTTAGGATTTTCTGTATGGAAGAGTTCAAAGAGTGTCGCCTGAGTGAGAGAGAGAGAGAGAGAGAGAGAGAGAGAGCAGATATTATGTTTGAATTTTGAAATTTGAAATGATCTGTTTGAAATCCCCAGATACTTTTAGGATATATCTGTTTTCAATTTTGAAATTCAAATGAATGGGGTAAACAATTATGTATTATGTATTTCAAATAAATGAAAGTGATGTATTTTAAATAAATAAAAGTGATATTTATGATGTAATAATGGAGTAAGCAAAGCTGAGTTGCCATAGCTCATTGGTTGCCAAGTAAGCTTTTCTAAGGTCAGCTCTAATTGCCCTTTTATAGAAAATATAGATAGTATAGATAAAGATTTAGATTGATATAAATAGATTATTCTGTTGTAGCAAAATTTGTTAACGAAGTCTCAATAAATTTAACTCTTTATTTAAAACTCCGTAAATGTATAAATGATAAATAATATTAGTTAATTTTATTTAAATTTCGTAAAATCTATTTGATACCAAACTAAACAAAACGTTCAAATATATAGTTAAAGATCAAGTTAGATAACTAAGTTTGAATTTGAAGTAAATAGATAAATATAAAAGTAATAATTAATTCAAATAAATAATATTATAAATGAGAAGGAGATTAGACTAAATAATAATTATACATAACATATTAAACTAAATAATATTTAATAGGAGGGTTATCTATAATTAATTAGAATAGATTAAACTAAAATAATCATTATCTATAAGACATGGTCTAATATGATAAGATAACTATAGCAAACTTTTGTATGTTTAGATGTATTTTTGTTCTTTTTTTAAGTTTTAATAGGTGTATAATATGTTGTTTGAGTGTTTAATAAATTTTGAAACATTTATAAATTAATAAGTAAAAATGATATTAGAAAGAAGCCAATACTTATAAATATGAAAACAAAAGTAATTTAAATTCTATTAAAATAAATAAATAGGTAATCTTATTAATCAATCAATATAGATTTTGTTGATAATAATTAATAAATATATTATCTATAATACATTATTTAAATAATCAATTATTAACGTAAATTATTCATACAAATATTATAAAAAGCAATTAAAATGTTATAAATAACCAATACAAAATTTCAAATGTCATACAATAATATAAATGTTGACGCTTGAGTTTTACCATAAAGATTTTTCAAGCAAGTTTTAGGGTTGGATAAAGAAACCCCACCTCCAAATTTTAAAGCTTACTCTTTAAATCAAGTGCGTTTTTTTTCTTTTAAAATCAAATAATTTTAAATTCAAAATGGTGAATATTAGTGATTTTATAATTAAAAAAGGCACGACGACTAAAAATTGAGGGGTGACTGAAGTGATCATGGGCCAAAAATCAGAGTAAACTTATCCAAGACCTAGCTAAATAAGGTGAAAATGTCGTCTTTTTTAAGTAAAACAAATATGTTAAGATGCTTTCCCAAATTGGGTAACGATGAGATACAACTAAAACAAAGCCGAACAACCGCTCTATGATGCTAAAAACGAACCCCAACGCCAAAATTTTTGGTGATGAAGAACCTAGTACTCTCTTTCTGTCTTTCACTTTCCTGGTTTCACGTACAACCCCTTAGAGCATATACAACGCTCTCGTCCCGAACACTCGTCCAAAAGCAAACCACTTCATCTGGACCACCCCCGTGTTATGAAGGTTTGATATTGGTGGTCCGGTTTGTTCTACCGGACTACCTTGGTTTGGAAATGGCGTCGCCCACACACTCACAAAACCTTTTTTAGTGTAAAAAGTAGGGTGTGATGTGGAGGTTTTGAATTATTTAGTGTTGTGGGAAAAAGTGGGGTTTAAAATGATGTGGCATGCCGACTAGGCTAGTCTAGATTTAGACTTTGACCAGTGTTGTAGATGCTTTTATAAAACTAGTTTTTTTTTTAATTAATATCAGGTTAAACATGTTTAGACGAGTAACCTTCGGGTTTGGGACCAAACGGGTCCAAAACCAAATCACATTAAAATCAAGGACTGAGAACCGCATGATTGTAGGTATTTCAAGTCGGTCCAGTTAGGTTATGTTTAGCACAACCCAAGTCTAAACCTAACAAAATTAGTTACCCCTTTGACTTTAAGTTTGACTTTTTGATTTTGAACACTACACCAAAACTAGGATAGCCGCTTTCTTGGATTGAATCCAACGGCTAACCCCCAAATTACGGTTTCCTAAAAATTATCATATTCTTTCCACTTGGGTTTCTCCAAATTCTGTTTCTTTCAAATGGGTTCCCTGCAGATATCGATTTTGTGTTAGGTTTTTCTAAAAATGGCAGTCAAGATTGCTTCTTCATCGTCTTGCTTTTGTGCATTTATCTTTTCTTCATTCCGGCCCAGAAGAACTCCTCAGGTATGTGAAGATGTATGGTATTTGACCCGACTGAAATGGTCGGACATTCTCTTACTTATGGCATTTTATGATATTATCTATTATTATTGCGTACTAATCCAATTGCGAGGCCCAGCACGATGTAGTTTACAACTTTACATTGCACTGGGCTAGGGGCTTGTAGAGATAACCCCTAACTGGACCTGACTCATTAAGTTAAGGGTGGCCCATGTCTCCTATTCACCTTATTAGAGAGAAGTTTATTTAGCATGATTCTTTAATAATCCAAGAATACCCTATTTGATTTCCTATCATACTTCTTGTTTAGCGTTTAAAGATCCATTTGGGTTTGTTGAAGCAGATAGTTAATCCTGCATTTGAAATAATAAAAAAAAAAAAAATCCATTCAGAAGCAGCATATTTAGGGTTTAAAATCAAGAAAAAAAAAAGTTAAATTTTTAAATGTTAAGTCATGCACTCTTTGTTTTCTTACAGTTTGTTGGTTATTTTGGCCCTAAGACTGTCTTTAACCCATTTGGCCCGTTTTCTTTTAGCTAAAACTTTTGATCTGACACATTTGGCCCGTTTAGCTAATTGGTTAAAAACTTCCGCGTCTAGTTAAAGGTATCTTGTATTTTGTGTATGCATAATATAGCTTGACAAGTGTCTTTTGATTATTATGCTTGTACGGTTAATGCAAGATGCTCCCTACACGTAACGGGTCAAAATATGTCATTTGTAAAGCGGATCAATACAACTTGGCCTGCCAGTTTTTTTTTTTTTCTTTTTTTTTGTCCACCTTTATGAATTGTTTGTTAAATATGATTATAAAACTAAAGTAATAATCTGATTTGTTCTTGACAAGCTCTTTTCTACTGTGGAGTAGCCATGTTCCTTTTCATAGTAGACTATTTGCATGGGCCTAATGAGCCCGTTAATGCAAAAAACAACCCGATCCCATCTCCTCCGTTGGTTTACCAGGCCACATCTATGTTCCAATGGGCTTGGTTTGGCCCAGCAGCTTCTGCTACACTTGCACCATATCTTGTTGGCATTATTCCTGTCATATTTCAAGTAACCCACACATTTATGAAGTTTGAGTAAACTCCCAAAATGGTCCCTGAGGTTTGGTCACTTTTGCCACTTTAGTTCAAAACTCAAACCTTTTAAATCTAGGTCCCTGTGGTTTCAATTTTGTTGCCAGGGGCGAAGGATTTAAGGGGCGGGGAGGGGCGCCCGCCCCCCCGAACTTTTCGGTCAGTAGTGTTATATATGTACGTTTCGTATAGGATTTTGTAGGTATATACGTTTTCGACCCCCCGGTTTATAAAAAAAATTATGTATATACGTTTTCGACCCCCCGGTTTTAATTTTTTTTTTTATTTATATAGCACAAATAAAATATTTAATTCGTCCAAATATATAGCCCAAATCATTATATTTGGTAGAATACTAGAATGTATATTACATAACCCAAATCAAATCATTATATAGCCCAAGTTAAAAGTCCACCCTATCCAAAAAAAGCCCAAATTTGTTTACTTTGGGACATCGACCAGAAGAACAGAAGCCACAAGCCAGAACTGCAGGGGGGGCAGGTTCCAGAACTGTTCGACTTCAGCTTCTTGTTCGAGAACAAAAGCCAAAACACTGCTCGTTGTTGTGGTCTTGTACTCTTGTTCGACTTCTTCAATATTTATAAGGTTAAAGGTATGTGTTTTTTATCTTTAGGTTTAATTTAGGGCTGCAAGTTATGTGATTTAGGTTGAAATTAGGGGTGAAATCGGTCCGAATTTTTGCCCTAAACTTGTTGAATCTTTCTGTAACTATGTCTAATTTTATTTGTTTAATTTAATTGTGATTTGATTTAGATAGAAATTAGAGTTTGAAATTTAGGGTGATTTGTTAACTTGTTTTGTTATTAGATTATGCTATGTGGAAGAATAAAATGATAACTTCTCTTTTAATGTTTGAGAATGTTTTTTATTTGATATTAATGTTTGACCCGACCCGAATCGAATCACCGACGTCCGACCCGAACATACACCTCAAAACTAGGCGATAGAAATTTTTTTTTTAGGTCTGTTACTTTCCGACCCCCCAAACTTTTTTTTCAAGCTTCGCCACTGTTTGTTGCCATTTTCATCCAAAATCAAAATCTGATCAGATTTTTCAGTTAACATCCAGTTATTCTGTTTTTTTTCCTCCCTTTTAATAAAGGGCAAAATAGTCAGATTTAGACCTCATTAAAAGGGAGGAAAAAGACAGAAAAACTGGATGTTAACTGAAAAATCTGACCAGATTTTTGATTTTGGATGAAAATGGCAACAAAATCGAAACCACAGGGACCCAGATTCAAAAGGTTTGAGTTTTGGACAAAAGTGATCAAACCTCAAGACCATTTTGGCAATTTATCATGAAGTTTTCTTCAAGTTTATGATCTTGTTTAGAGGTGGTAACATGAGTGCTGAACAAGATCTTTACGTTTTTCATAAATAATTAGTATGTCAGATATGATCATAGAAATTATATCTAAGGGTTGAAACGGGTCCCCTTTCTATCCAAATTTTCTATTTTCATAATAAGTAATTACAATGTCAAATATTGGAACATAAATCATGTTATCTTGGTCCAAATTTCCGATTTTTTTTGTTACAAATTGTAAATATGATTACAAATTCATAATGCCACATCATGCATCAAGATAATGGCAACTTTCTACCCATCTAATAAAACACAAAAATTTAACATGTTAGTGATAAAACATAATCTGAATCGACCCGTTCATAAGTAAATGGCGTGTATATTGATCTCAGAACTTGGAATTTTGTATACTTTGCAGGTGCATAGATTGCACCATCTGAATCAAGCAGTACAACTCATGACTGCACTTTCATTTACAGTTAAAGGGGCGGAAACAACAGCGTGTACTTTGGCTATTAATCGATCATTGGGCATACTTTTAATGTTTTTCGATATCTTGGGGTCATTTGCATTTGGTCTCTTTCGAATTTTTTTATGCGGTTTTTACCATTTGCTACGATAACCGAACACTGAATCTTGATTCGTGTACATAGTGATTTCTCATGTGTGACATCTTTAACATATGCGCAATCAATCGGGTTGTACATATGAAACAACCATTTTTTTTGGTGAATAGTTGCTTTCATGAATAAATATAAGTTTGAATTTCTATTGGGCCTTAATGTCAATGACCTGGATCAAGAAAAAAATGTGATTTTGACTAAAGTTGACCCGAAATGTCAATTTGGTGGATTGAAAATTAACAAAAATGGTTTTGCATGATCCATTACATTTCCATAAGTATTCAAAATCATATATCAAGAAAAAAAATGTGATTTTGACCTGCAATGTTGAGCAATTCAACCGAAATTCTTTAATTTTAATTTGGCAAATTGGATTTAAATAATCACAGCTTTCTCAATTTGGCCGATAATAATCTCAACTCAGTTATTGGCCGATAATAATCAGAACTGGTCCACTTTTGGCTGATAATAGTCCGCCGTTAAAATAGCTTAACGGAGTTAAGCTTTTTTTCCGAATTACAAACTGATGTTTTATGGATTTTGATCAAGAACGAGGATACGAGTCGATTTATGTAAAACTTACGTCGAAACGAAGCTTCAAACGGCTTGATTTTTGTTAATTAGAAGTTTAAACACCCGACTTGAAGCACCGTTTTCGTCGTTTGGGACAGAATTTCAAGGTAAATTTTACATCAATCAACTCGTATCCTCGTTCTAATCAAAAGCCCTAAAACATCAGTTTGTAATTCGGAAAAAAACTTAACTCCATTAGGCTATATCTAACGCAGACTATTATCGGCCAAAAGTGGACCAGTTCGGATTATTATCTGCCAATAACTGAGTTGGGATTATTATCGGCCAAATTAAGAAAGCTGTGATTATTTAAATCCAATTTGCCATTTTAATTTTGATGTTAATTCATAGCAAATTGAAAACATTGATTAAAAGTCATCTTGTTGTATAAGAAAAAAAAAACCAAAAAACTCATTGGTTTATTGTATATGTTTCACTCAAAAACAAAGAAAAAAAGGCCAACATTATTTTCTATCTTCTTTGAAGGTGAAACCCTAAAACTGATAAAAAAAAAAAAAAAAAAAAAAAAAAAAAAAGAAGAAGAAGAAACTGATTTGGGGCTTCATTTGTTTGTCAAACCTCCTGCAAATGAATCTACAACAGTTTCTATCTTCAACATCACAAATCATTAACTGAGATTCATGCCATCACTTCAACATTCTGCAAATACATCAACAGTTTATTCATGTTGTGTTTTATCTTAACGGGTCGAAAGTTGCCCAAAATGTGTATTTTTTATAATGCATAGCCTCCCAAATTATTTTATTCAAAAATCAAATTATTGTTATTATTGAAAGAAAAGTATGACTTTTTGTTCTTGAAATAACAATCACTATATTATATTAGAGTTAAATTAAATGTCATTTTAGTCCCTGTGGTTTGGGCCCTTTTGCCTGTATAATCCAAAGGTTTCATTTTTCGTCTGTGGATCCAAAAAGGTTTTTCATCGTTGCCATTTTAGTTCACTGGTTTAACTCCATCCATTATTTCTGTTAACGAGAAAGGCAATTCGGTCATTTTATATGGCCGAATTTTCCTTCTAGTTAACAGAATTACGTATAAAATGACCGAATTGCCCTTCTCGTTAACAAAAAAAAATGGATGAAGTTAACCCAGTGGACTAAAATGGCAATGTGAAACCTTTTTGGACCCACAGGCGAAAAATGAAACCATAGGGACTAAAATGGCATTTAACTCGTTATATTATATTCAAAAAGCATTATATTTGCTAATTTTAAGAAAATTACATAAGAATGGCAGGAAAACGGGCAACAAGCTGCACCGCAACCCCCTGCCCGACCTGTTTTGGTCCATTACACAACCCCACCTGCCCGACCCACCCATATTGCGACCTCTACAAATTACAAATTTTCTAGGACAATGACTTACCATGGAGTTATTGGAGATAGCTATCCATGAATCGAGGGTTTTGATCGCATTTCCGGATTCTAATGTCTCACGGGCCACAACCACTCCCTCTCCTAAGCTTTCTACGCACCCGCTCACCATTAGGGCTGCAGCTGCATTCAGTGCCTGAAAAAAAAATAAAATAAAATAAAATAATTCTTGTTAACAGACGGTCAAAGTTAAATGTTGACGTTTTTTAAAGATGAAGGTGGTATGATTTATGAGAAAAGAAGTTGATTTTTCCTTAATAATGAAAGTTGATTAAATTGTTTATACGTTTCGCTTAGGAAGACTTACAAATGCATCAGCAATGGATCCCTTTTCTCCTGCTAATACACGCCTTAAGACTTCTGCATTGTATTTCGAATCACCACCGCGCAAGTCGTCTACCGTGCAACGTGGCATCCCAAAATCCACTGTGTAGCGAAAAGTCGAAAATCCCGAGTTTATTAAAGCATGGAAGAACATATAAGAAGAACAAAAAGATCATTTCTAGCCCTAGGTTCTAACTTAATACCAATTGGCATTATATGAAAACCGTGTGTGTCTGTGTCTATCATAGTTGTCAATAGCAAATAGTGGACAACAGCGACAAGCTACCTATACGCTACGTAGCGATAACGATGAAATGGCATGCGCTATTTTATGTTTAGCCATACGCTCGAAGAAAAATTTAGAAATATTTTATATGTATATTTTATCAAAATACACTGTTTTTTCCATCTAAATACGCAAGAAAGAAAAAAAACCTAAAATCCCGCTATTTATATTAAAACAAAAAACACCCGAAATCCAGATTCCCGCTATTTTCACGCTATGGAGTCGCTAACAATCAGATTGCGAAATAGGGTCGTTCCACTATGAAGCACGCTATAGCAAACGCTATGTGTGTGTGTGTGTGTGTGTGAGAGAGAGAGAGAGAGAGAGAGAGAGAGAGAGAAAGTGTCATTCAATTAAACCAATTTCAAGTAGAGAAATGCTAGAACCACATAAACACTTCTACCTTGCATACATAAGACGCGCTCCATACACACATATACATAAATCATTTAACACATAGTTCTACGGGGTAGAGGTAAGGCTGTCTACATCTACCCTCCTCAGACCCTACCTTAGCTTTGCTATTGGTAGGATGTACTGAGTATGATGATGATGATTTAACAGATAGTTCATAGTTGTGCTTCCTTATAGATAAGAAGAAACTTACATGGATCAAATGAGAACTTCTTGATTGAATCTTGGGTGACATCAAGGACTAGTCCTGGACCTAGAATTGTGAATAGATTAAAAAAAATTAATATATGGCTCTAAATTTTTCTTAAAAAAAACAGAAAGAAAGATTGCCGCGATAAGAAGGCATATGCATACAAAGGAAATGAACTTTGGCTGGATTGTAAAAAAAATTTATAGAAGATAATTTTGTAGGTTAATCGGTTTCAAATGCCACGTAATCACCATTTGAGTTCTTTTATTTTAACCTCTTAACTCAAATTTTATAAAGGTAGAGCCTTTTTATTTAAACGTCCCCCCGCAAAAATAGTGAAACAACATCAAAGCCCCAACTAGAGTTTGCTATTTCTCTCCCAAATATATTTTTGCAAATTTTAGTATTTCTTTTTTATTCATTGCATTTTTCTAAATTTATTAACTATTTAGAAAGAATAAAAAAAGATTCACCTTATAATGATTTAAATTGCTAATAACTCAATAAAAAAAGCATAATGCAGATCTTACCAAGAGGACTCATTTCATCCAACCCTTCAGAGTGGACAACAAGTGCCCTCTTCATGCCAAACCGTTGAAGTGCCTTTGCCATTTTATGAACCTATGAAACATTAAACTACGCTCAAAAACATGAATCTATATTTAATTTAATCATTTGGCAATGTAGACCTACTGGTTGTGTTTTATCTCAAACGGGTCAAATTAAAAACGTTATATAAAAGCAAAAGTTAAATAGGCTGAAAGAAAAGTCAATTTTAGTGTATGCAAACTCCTAAAATAAATTCAAGTAGTGTTTATTCAAAGATTTAGTTTTTTTTTTTAATTTAATAAGAAAATGTTGTGATTAAACTCAACCCATCTTGACCCGTACTAAAAAAATGGCCCGGAACATGTTTTGACCCGTTATCCAACCAGCCCGACCTGCCCATCTTGTCACCTCTATACGCATAAATGTAAAGGCACTTAACTAGATCTTCCTTGTAGACACCAACAACCGCAAAAGGCACACGTGCTGGATTTAACATAGGACCCAAGATATTGAATACGGTTTTCACTTTGAGTTGTTTCCTCACGGGCCTAACGATTTGCATAGCAGGATGGTATACTGGCGACATCATGAAACCAATTCCTGCCTTGTTCACGCACCTTTTCACCCCCTAATATAATTATATAACAAATTAGAACATACATATACAAGAAACTTAATAACTTTATTTAATATAATTATATAAAATATAATGTCCTCATTTAGATCTATAACTATTCACTTCCTTACATACAGTAGACATTATTTAATAAAAGAATCATCGTCGTAGTTATAAAAAGTCAAAAGTTACATCCTAAAAAAAAAAAGAAAAAAAAGCACAAGTATTTTGTCATGCTTAACAAACCTCAGGGTCTAATTCAATTGCAACACCCAATTCTTCCAATACATCAGCACTTCCACATGCAGATGAGCTTGACCTATTCCCTTGCTGCAACACAATAACTTGGATTACAGGTGGCAAAATGAGTGAGTCAACACGGGTTGGGTTGACCCGAAACACTTTTGGTTCAAAAATTTAAAGTTTTTATAAATAAGGGTTATTGGATTTTATCACCCCTAACTATTGGCTATTGGCCGCTGCCACCCTCAACTATCACTTTGACGCCCGTCACCCCCAACTTAACACTTAGTGTGTTCTGTCACCACGTCGTTAACTAATCACTAACTTTTGATCTTCTTACTATACTTTTGGGGTGTCCTAAGATCCCTAAAACCTTCCTAAGATCCCTATGACACCACCAAAAGTATAGTACCAAGATCAAAAGTTACTGATCAGTTAACGACGTGGTGATAGAACATACTAAGTGTTAAGTTGGGGGTGACGGGCGTCAAACTGATAGTTGGGGGTGACCGCGGCCAATAGCCAATAGTTAGGGGTGATAAAATCCAATAACCCTATAAATAACTAGTGTCATATATGATTACAAAGATTATATTAGTTCGATAATAATCTAATCTTGTAAAAATGAATTACAAGGTTTTCAAATTTCAACCTATTCGACCCAATTGGCCTGCTTCATTTTAAGCAAATGTTTTGATTATAACAATATTAACTATGAGATCAAACAAAGTTGACCCGTTAATAGGTTGGATCATTACAACCTAATATGATATAAACTTTCAAGAAAAGCCTCGAGATAGATAGAAAATGGTTGTGATTATAATTCACTAATGAAACCTTTGCAACTCTTGCTCCACAAGCGGCTGCTAATATGGATGATCCGGTTGAGATATTTACGGTGTTTGCACCATCACCACCCGTTCCAACTATGTCCACTGCATCACCTAACCCTTCTACCTTTTTACAATGTTTGATCATGGCTCTAGCTAATCCCACCACCTGCACAATCGTAATCATAATTAAAAATAAACAAAAAAAGGGAAAATGGCAAAATGCTATTCAAGTACATCCACTAAGAAATTATTATGATAGTTAATACCTTCGTTAAAAATCGAATTAATTACTTTCTTCTTATTCTTAAATCTTACTTGCATTGGATACACATTGATTCAAAGCAACACTACATATATATAGAGAGAGAGAAAGGTTAACGTACATTACGGCTTAACGTACATCACGTACGACAGGTAATTACGCACGTTCATTTTAAAATCACACACGTTATAACTCAAAAATCCAAAATCACGCATGTTGAAACACAATAATGACGCATATTGAAAACATTAATCACGCATGTTATAGAACAAATCACGCACGTTGTTGTACGTGAAGTACGTTAAGCCGTAATGTACGATATACTTTTTCTATATACACACACAAAAAAAAAAGAAAGAAACATCTACGCTCTTGCGTCATTGGTGAATTTGACATTTTTTATAGAAAATACAAATCAAGAGCTAGCAAGCATGTTATACAAAATCATAAACAAAGCTTCAATATTGAAAATAAACATAACTAAAAAATCAATTTCATTTTGAAATTAAAAAAAAACACCAATTTTGGCATTGAATGCATTCAAACAACACATGGGATAAAAATTTTACCATATGCCTTCTTGCACAGCTGCATTAATGGTAATTTTGATATAATATTCACAAAAAAAACCTTGATTCAAAATTCAAACTTGGGTGTAGGTTGACTTTTTATGGTCAAACAACACATTCTTGATAGAAAACAAAAATCAAGACCTAGCAAGAATATTCTACTAAACCATAAAACAACAAAGCAACAACCTTTAATCATCAAATCATCAAAACAAACATAAACAATTATACAAATGACCCTTTTCATTGCAAGATTCAAACAATCACTAAACTTTGAACTTTCTAGTTGACAAAAAAAAGTCAAAATACCCATTTAAATTGGGGGAAAACAGAACAATCATACTTACTTCTTCATAAGTTTCACCTTTAGCCCTCAAAAGAACAAGAAACGCACTGATCAACGCCTCATTCGCATCATGCAGCAGAAAATCAAGACACTCCTCTGCTTCACCCTCAGTCAAATTCTTTCTTTCAATCAACGACTCAATCAACTATACCCACCAAAATTAACAACAATTAATCCAAGAAAACACCAACCCAGTTCAAAAATTCACAAATTTAAACCTGGGGAAACGACGTCGTGTTGGAAACTGCAAGATTGTTGAATCCGCCATTAGCGTGTAGCTTGAAATTGAGTGAAAAGGGTGCCTGAATCTTGGGTTTTAGAAAGGGGGAAGAAGGGGTGAGATGGAGATGGTGAAATCTGAGAGAAGCCATTGGTGTTGGGTTGCAAATTTTGCAATGTATGAATTGGTGAGTTGTGATGAATGGGAATGAAATGATATGAAGATTGGATGTATTGTGATGAAGAAATGGTTATGATTTTGAGAGTCAAAGTGGACCTCTTTTTAATCTTGAAAATTGTATTTAATTCGATTTATGAATTTTATGATTTTAAAGTTCCTTTAGCATTTAATTTGATTCATTAGCATTTATGACTTAAGAGTTCCCTCTACTGTCAAGATTTTTTTTTTTTTTAAATAATACTTTTCAAAAAAGGGACAACACTTTTAGCATGGTATCATCCTCATAATCAGTTAGTTACTAATCTTTATGGAAAGTTAAAGTAGGGTCTAAGGAAGGTAACATGTAAACAGCCTTACCTCTATCCAAAAGGAATAGAGAAACTGCTTCCAGTAAGACCCCTGGCTCGATAGTAGTTTTGCATCAAGCCTTGGGGCACAAGGCATATAATACTCAACAATCGGGAGTCAGGACAAAGGCCGATTAGTGCATGTACCCTTTTGTCTTTCGGCTATCAACGTCACCACATGATGCATGATTAACAATCCCCCTCTTTTAACGTTATTTTCACGAAATTAGTAAAATATTGTTAAAATTAGTGCACTTTCACTTTTGCCCCCGAGCGTCCACACATGTATACATTATATGTGCATACCGCAAGCGGGGCTAACTTTTAGCATGGTACATAAAATATAAATACTACCAAGTTATTGCACATTTACCCATGTATTTATAAGTGAGTTCCGCATATTTTAGAAAACGATTTTTTAACGGTGAGAATCTTTAACTTGTTGTAAGAGATCTCACACCCTCCTAAACAGAGGACCATAACCCTACTTTGGTCAGACTATGTTGTCTTAACCGGGTCCACGCTGGTGTCAAAGTTTGGCTACCGGTGATTCCTGGGAAACCATATCACCCACTGCCAGTGGCAGGGGCTTGCGCCGCCACAAGAGAGAATCTCTTTGACGTAATGCATGGTGGACTAAAACCCGAGGTGGCTCGGGCTCGAACTCTTGACCTAGGGTCTGGGAGAACTAGCTTTCATTGTCTTTATCCACCAAACATGCACTAGTTGGATTGAACTTGAGTCTTCAAGAAGAACCCAAGTCTTTCCAACCATTAGACCACAAGTGATGGATGTTTTAGAAAATGTTAAGAACGGAGAAAAAAAAAGAAAATATTATTGTTCATCTGTATATTTAGGAATACAGTATTTTTCGTATTAATTTTTTAATATTTTTAAGTAGTTAGGAGTGAAGGGAAAAATAAGGTAATAATAAAGAGTCAAAGTGATGGGTATCAAGGGTTAAATTGTAACTACAGAACAAATTATCGCTATTGGCGAATGCGTCAATAGATTATTAAATAGAGTTAAATGTCATTTTAGTCCTTGTGATTTGAGTTCTTTTGTCAGTTTAGTCTAAAGGTTTCATTTTTTGCATGTGGGTCCAGAAAGGTTTCACCTTTGCCATTTTAGTCCATTGGGTCAACCTCATTCATTATTTCTGTTAACGAGAATGACAATTCAGTCATTTTATATGGCTGAATTGCCCTTCTAGTTAACAGAATTACATATAAAATGGCAACGGTGAAACTTTTTTGAACCCACAAGCGAAAAATGAAACATTTGAACTAAACTGATAAAATGGCGCAAACTACAAGGACTAAAATGACATTTAACTCTATTAAATACTACCAAATTTTTTTGTTGAACACGTGTATATAACTAAATATTTTAATTCGTAACCGAAGGCCGGCTCTTCTATGTGGGTGTTTTTGATTGCTTATTTTAACCTCTTTTTAACTTTTTGACTTTTAGGGGCTATTTGGTAACTTTTAAATGGTTAAGTGCCGAACCAGTAAGAGGTCTGAACCTTAAGAGTCAGTATAATGCTTAACCTTTCAGAGGCAAATGTCTGACCAATTCAGATTAAAGGTCTTAACCATTCAGAGGCAAATGTCTGAACCATTCAGACATCTGCTCACGAAACAAACAATTTGAACCATTAAGTGTTGAACCAGCAAGAGGTCTGAACCATTAAGAGTCTCATTAAGAGGTAAACAAACAGCCCCTTAAAAAAGAAAATGAGGTTTTGTAGTGTTTGGATCATCAGGGCCGGCTCTATAGGCTTTGCAACCTACGCACGGGCCTAGAAGGGCCTCCAAGTTTTTAGAAAGTTTTTTTTATATAGGATATATATTAGGTCCAAATAAATACGTTTATTTTAAAACTAAACTGGGTTTTCATTGAAGGAACCCCAAATAAATATTGTTTAGCAGAAAAAAAAAAGCCAAGTTTCGAAACATATTTCGCCTTGATTTCCAACTATTACAACACAACAAACATCGACCTAATCGTCAATATTTAGCGGCCTAAAACCCCTAAATACAGCCGTAATCATCGTATCGCCAATGCAAGGTTCTCATTTACATTCTATGAAAAAGTTAAATTAAAGGGTCTTGAACATAACTGGTTTAGCTATTCGCCAATCAGGCAAATGTTAAATATTTAATAAACCTCCATCATTCTTGTATTCCTTAAGCTCTCAAGCACAAATACATAAATAAAAAAAGATAGAATTGATCCCGCTGCAACCGAACCAAACCGGGGAAAAGCGTAAAAAACCACAAATTTTAAGTGACCCATGTGAAGTAAAACGTAAAAGATATCAAACTTATACACATATTAGAAATTCGAGGGGGTCAAAGAGATATTCCATAAGATTTTTTAAAAAGCGTTGGAGGCCAAAGTGTCAAACTTTTAAACTTGAGGGAAAGGAGAAAACCATGCACTGAAGACAAAGAAAACAAAAACAATCGAGGAACAAATGTGACAAACCAAAAGTGACAAAAGCTCACTGGCACTAAATCGGAAAAAAAATTGAATCTATAACATAAGTGAGTCACGTGACGTAAAATGTAGACGAAGTTGAACTTATAGCAACAAATATTACAAAGTCAAAAAAGTCAAAGAGATATTGTAAAAAGGGAAGGCAAAAGTTATAACTTTGTCCTTTTGGTAACTTAAACTTCAGAACTTTACTTTTCCCCCGCTAGGTTTTGTAACTATTTTTCCCCCGCTTTGCCTTCCCCCTGATCGCTGACGGCTCGACGAAGGCGGTAAGTCGGATTAGTGTGCGAGGTCGCCGTGATTAGTGGCTGGACCTTTCATCCTAAGTCGCCGTACCGTATCTTCCGTTCGCTTGTTAGGTTCGGGTTTCGTTTGGTCTAGTCTTGCCTCTTTGCGTCGTTTCTTTCCTGTTGCCCTCGCTGGTTCCCTCTCAAGATTGCTTAATGGGTCTGAATCGGTCGCGGATTCTCTCATTGAGATTTGCTTGACTGGTTCGAATTCCATTAACCTCTCGGCGAGTTGTGTTCTTGGCTTGGTGCATGTATGTTCTCTGGTTCTGTTGGTGGTTAGTATGGCTGGTTCTATTACGAAACTCTTCATCTCTAATCTTCCAGAAGGCAGTGCCCCTGGGAGTTGAGGAAGTGTTTGGAAAGCTTTGGGGAATTCTCGGGAACGTATGTTGCAAAGAAAAAGGATAAGGTTGGTAGTAGGTTCGGTTTCGTTTCTTTTAGAAACGTTATGGATAAGCAGGAGTTGCTGAAAAGTCTCAGGGGAGTCAAGATGGGAGACTGTAACCTGAAAATCAATATAGCGAGGTTTGCGTTGGAAAACTCTGGGGTGTCGGTCCAGGCGGCGGAGAAGGGTCGCTATGCTAGGGTGCAAGGTCAGTCTGGTGTTAACATTCCTTTTAACCTTAGGGATTCTAGAAGTTATAGTAATGTGGTGGGTTCGTCTAAAGATCCGGGGATATTTGATAAGGGGAAGACGGTCCAGTTGATGGAAAATAAGAGTGTCTCGGTGAAGTCCGTCGTTGTCCCGGATAGAGCTGAGGTGTTCAAGGACCTAATCGGAATGGCTCTTGTTGGGAAAGCCGTTAACCTGGAAACGTTGGTTGACTTCGATAGACTCCTCAAGATTGCTAAGGTGGTGGTTGCTAATATCCAGTATCTAGGAGGATTGTCTTTACTTTTGTCTTTCCATGATGTGGACTCGGCTAACCGTTTCTTGGAAGCTAAGGATGTTTGGGGTCCCTGGCTAGCTAAGATGGATGTTTGGGGTGGTCAGTCTCTCCCGTCTGAAAGAGTCTCGTGGTTGAAGTTGTGTGGAATCCCGTTACATTTGTTCTCCTCTGAGGTTGTGGCTCAGATCGGAGAACTATTTGGCAAAGTTATTCATGTGCCTAAGCTTATGGAAGAAGATCAGGATCTCTCGGTGTGCAGGGTTGGGGTGTTAATCGGTGAAGCTGAAAGGATTAACGAATGTACTTCGATTAAATGGAAGAACAGGGTGTACAGGATTTGGGTAGAAGAAGATCATAAATTGGGTCCTGGACTGTCTAGGCTCAGTCCGTTCACTGAGATCAGTGGAAGAGTCGCCGGTGGTTGATATCAATAGTTCCGGTAACATGGGGAACGAAGAGTCGCTGCATGTGGGAATAGGTAAGGGAGTTGGGGAGTCTCCGGATGTGAACAGTTCAGTGCCCCATGCAAATCTCTCTCCAATGCACGTGGAGAGAGAAAATGACGACGTGTTTAATGTTGCAGGGGTGGCTAACGGTGCTGTGACAGGGGAGGGGTGCAGTCTGAATTCCATGGAAGTGGGACCGGAAGTGGTCGGCTGCTTTATTAGTGGGCCTGGTGAGAGAGTCAGGAAGCCTGTTAGAAGAATCCGTTGGGGCCATGTCTCAAATAGAGCCCAAACCCACTCCAGTTATAATAAGGAATCTTCCCCAGTGGACTTAAGGCCCAGAAAAAGACCCAGAGACTCATGTTCTGAGTTTAAACCGGGTTTGGTTTTGTAGGGTTCACCGAGAAGAATCATTCCTCTCATCAGAGTAGAGCCGACGCTGAGGAGGGTGGGGATTTTGACCTTAACGTTAGGGCAGAAGCAGATGGGTCAAAAATCAATCAGGAGGAGGGCTCGGATCAGCCGGGGTCGGGTCGTGGGGTGGAAGAGGAGGTGCAGGTTGAGGAGGAGGTTTCCAATACGGTCTCGGTGGGGAAAAAACTTGGAGTTAATTTATTCAATCACGTTGCTCTGGTCAGGAAATCGATAGGTTCTTCAGGTATTAATATGATGAAAGTATGAATTTTCTTTCAGTTAATTTGCGTGGGATTGGGGGTGGGTTGAAATCTGGCTGGATCAGGGACCTTAAGCGGGAGCATGGTGTTAATTTCCTAGCTTTTCAGGAGATGAAACAGGGCTCTATTTCTTGTATGGAGTTACGTAAATTCTGGGGTTCTGGTTCTTTTGGCTCGGAGTCTGTGGACTCTTCTGGTTTGTCAGGGGGATTGGTGTGCATTTGGGATGACAATCTGTTTAAACAGTCTGAGTCCTCTAAAGACAGGAATTTTATCTATCTTAGGGGGTCTTTGGCAGGCTGCAATTCTATGTTTAATATTCTTAATGTGTATGCCCCTCAGGGGATTCAGGCGAAAAAGGAGCTATGGGATTCCCTTAGTTCTCTGATTATCAGTAAGGATGGTATGTGGTGATTTTAACGCGGTTCGGAGCAGGGAAGAACGGAGAAATTGTGCTTTTAAACCTGTTTGTGCCAATTATTTTAATTCGTCTATCTTCGATTCAGCTCTTTTGGAGTATAATATGAGGGGTAGTGCGTTCACTTGGCGTTCTGATAATGGGAAAAAGAAGAGCAAGATTGATAGATTCCTTGTAAACTCGGAGTTTTTTAATGCTTGGCCGGAAGCTAGTCTTTTAGTGTTACCGAAGTTATGGTCGGACCATAGTCCCTTAATTTTGGCTTCTAAAGCCGTGAACTTTGGGGCACGCCTGTTTCGTGTATTTAACTCTTGGTTGATTAAAGATGGTTTTAAGGAAGTGGTGGTCGACGCCTGTGTGAAGTTCATTGATACAGGGTGTTCCCGGGATGTACACTTTATAAAAAAAACTTGGGGAAGTTCGCTGTAAAATCACAGAGTGGAGAGATATAATGTTAAAAAGAGAAGGTGAGGTCCGTAGTAATGCTTTAGAAGAAGTGGAAGCGTTAGAAGAGTCTTTAGAGTTGAGGGACTTGACAGAGGAAGAGGAACGGGTGCTCGCGGAGAATAAAAAGGTCCTCACGGATATGGAATATGCTAAGAACATGGATTTGAAACAAAGATCTCGCATCAGATGGGCTAAGGAGGGAGATGAAAACTCTAAGTTTTTCCACTCTCAGATTAATTGGAGAAAGGCATGTAATGTTATCCATGGGTTAAGTGTTGGTGGGACTTGGGTCTCTAAGCCCTCTTTGGTTAAGAAGGAGGTTTTCTCTTTCTTTAAATCTAGATTTGAGGAAGATTGTTTGGACCGGTCGTGTATTGAATGTCCTAACTTGAAGAGGATTTCTAGCTCGGATTCGTTGTGGTTGGAGTCTGCTTTTTCAAGGGAGGAAATTAAGAGTGCGGTGTTTGATTGTGGTGACGATCGTGCCCCCCGTCCAGATGGGTTCAACTTTCGGTTTTTCAAACATTTTTGGGATTTATTTGAGGAGGATTTTGTGAGTCTCATGGCGGAATTTTATGATTCAGGTCTTATTAATGTGGGTTGCGGCTCCTCTTTTATCACTTTGGTCCCGAAAAAGAAGGATCCTTTGAGTCTTGGTGATTATAGGCCTATTAGTCTGGTTGGTGCGATCAACAAAGTGGTGTCGAAGGTTCTAGCCAATAGGCTCAAAAAAGTTCTCGGTTCGGTTATATCGGATTCTCAGTTGGCTTTCTTGAGAGGTAGATATATTCTTGATGGGCCTCTCATTATTAATGAGGTTTGTTCGTGGCTTAAAAGGAGTAAAAGGAGGGCGCTTCTGTTTAAAATTGACTTCGAGAAGGCCTACGATAATATTAATTGGAGGTTCGTGATTGACATTCTTCGTCAAATGGGGTTCCGGTCCAAGTGGTGTAATTGGATTTGGGGTATTCTTTCCTCGGCTAGAGCCTCGGTCTTGGTTAACGGCTCACCTACGTTCGAGTTTAAGTGCAGTAAGGGGATGCGACAAGGGGATCTTATTTCCCTTTTATTGTTCATTGTTGTTATGGAAGCGTTGTCGTGTATGATTCATAAGGCGGTTGAGGTGGGAGTCTTCTCAGGGATCCAACTCCCAAATGATGGGCCTTTATTATCTCATTTGTTTTTTGCGGATGATGCTCTTCTGGTTGGGGATTGGAGTGGGGATAATTTCTTGAACGTCATTAGATTGTTGAGATGCTTCTACATTTGTTCGGGCCTAAAGATCAATGTAGACAAATCCAGTATTTTTGGGGTTGGAATCTCTTTAACGGAAGTGAGTTTGATGGCTGGGATGGTTGGTTGTAAGGCGGATTCGCTTCCGTTTAAATACCTCGGGCTTAAGGTGGGAGCTAATATGAATCGCATAAACAATTGGAGACCGCTCTTTGATATTTTCGAGTCTAGACTAGCTCTTTGGAAATCGGCTTTATTATCCTTTGGAGGTAGAATCACTCTCATTCGTTCTGTCCTTGAGAGCCTTTCGTCATACTATTTTTCATTGTATAAGGCTCCGGTGCAGGTTATTGCGGGTTTGGAAAGACTTATGAAGAAATTTCTGTAGGGTGGCACGAGCGATGTTAGAAAAACTCATTCGGTGGCTTGGGATAGATTGGCGTTATCTAAGAAAAACGGAGGGGTTGGCATTAGTAAGCTTAAACATGTTAACATCGCGTTGTTGAGTAAATGGGGATGGATGTATAAATGTGAAAATAACAATCTGTGGGTCAAGGTAGTGGATGCTATCCACATGAACGGGCTGAATTGGTCCTTCGTTCCTGTAAAGAAGTCTTGTAGTGGCGTTTGGAGTAGCATAGTCTCGGTCATCTCTAAACCCGTTGGTGGCAACGTGGTGATTCAGGATTATTTCAAAGGAATTGTGGGCAAAGGAGATCGTATTTTATTTTGGTTAGACCCGTGGTTGAAGGATAAGCCTCTTAAAGATCTTTATCCTAACCTTTTCGCGCTGGAAGTGGTGAAATCTTGTTCTGTTCGTGACCGAGTGGAGGGTGAATGGTTGTGGAGGCATAAGCTGGAGATAGGGGAGAGTCGGCTGATTTTTCTTCCCTTCTTTCGGATATATCGGCTGTGATTCTTCAGTCTAGAGAAGACGGGTGAAGGTGGCTAGGCGATTCGACGGGCTCCTTCGCCGACAAGTCGGTTAAAAGTATCTTGGCGGATGCTTTAGCGGTTCCGGTAAATTTCATCCTCGGCTGGAATAAATGGGTCCCAAGTAAGTGCAATTTGTAGGCTTGGAAAGGGGAGCTGAATCGGATCCCCACGGCGGACGCTTTAAGAAGAAGGGGGATTTTGGTGGGTGAGTGAAGGGGTAAGGTCCCAAAAACCCCATAAAAGGTGCTGGGAACCATACCAAAACCTTACCAATCAAACCTTATACCTTGCGCGGCCGTGCAATGGTCTTACAAGCAGGGATCTAAAAAACAGTCAAACTGTCAATACTTGCGCGCCCAAAGGGAACCATAAACCCTTGCGTTTCTTCCCATAAACAAGGATGAAATCCTGAGATAAATACTTCCGCCTTTATATCCAGACTTGGATATTATTCAACCAGACTTAGGAATTATTCATTCACCTGTCTCCACACAGTAAGATGCCACACCAGATTACAGCAGTAATCTTCTAGAAAAAATACAATCGTGCACTACCAAGACGGTTATAACCAACTGGACACGTGTCGTCATCTCATACGTCTCTAAAATCACAACGGAGACATGTAAATAGGAGGTGATCTCCACTTGATCACTTTACACGTGGCAAATCCCCAGCCTTCGATCTAGATCATAATCCGTGTGCTCTAAACGGCAGATCAGAAAGCTTAACGGAAGGAAATGTAACCGTTTACGGGGTTAGCATCTTCCGTTAACTTTTCACTAACAGGTTTTCCCTCCCAAATGACTCCCGGCTATAAATAAGAGATAAAACCCAGGTATGAACAAGCTACACACACTTACTAAATACTTCTTCTTCTTCATTTACCGATACTTATTCTCACACCGGAGTCGGGTCAAGGAGAGAACCCCCTTCTCCCCTTGACGAGGCTAACGGTGCTCTTTTTTGCAGTAGTTATCGGAGAAGAAGGTCAATCGGATCTGAACCAATCGAGTGGAAACTAACCTTTTATGCGGATCCAAACCCCCTAGATATTTCGGTTCCGGCCATTTATCTAGTGTTTCTTCATTGGCGCCCACCGTTTCCTCTAGTTTTTCAGTTTTCATCTCGTTTCGATTCAGTTCCCTTTTTATTCTCTATTTTCATATGGCAGAGAATTCATTATTTCACTCATCAGATCCCCGATCTGAATTCACAGGTTCCACAACCCAAAAAACCCAGACTGCTGAAATCAAGGGAGCAAACAAAAACATCAGATCTGAATCCCCAAACATCAGATCTGGTGAAAAAATCAACATGACAGTATTGGACCTGCCAACATTCTGTTGGAAAGCCATCCAATCTGGCCATAATCTCGATGCACAGTCCAGAAATAGCAGTTATCAAGAAATTAAACCAAAACAAATAAACATGGTTCAAGGAGGTCCGTCACGGAGACCACATAAACGGAACCATGATCAACATTGGAGGGAACAACAAGTCGTATTCCCTGTTGTTCCTGGAGGACCCCAAGAAGAACGACCAGTAATTATTACCGGCATCTTTGGCCATTACCGGACAGACTATATGTTTATAGATCCGGGAAGCTCGATGGACATCATATACGAGCAATGTTTCAAACAGCTCGATCCGGAAGATAAGGCACGTTTGGAACCGGTTGATTTCCCTCTCACCGGATTCTGTAATGAAGCTATATTTCCATTAGGACAGATAGCTTTCCCTGTGACTCTGTCAGACGGTGAGCATTCACGAACCGTCACAGTAAATTTCATGGTCATGCTGGCAACATCGCGACATGATGTTTTGCTTGGGAGAAGATCACAAAGAGAATTCAGCATGATCACCTCTATCCCACACGCTGCATGCGGATTTCCAATAGAAACTGGAGTAGCAATTCTGTACTCAAGCAAAGAGGTCATGTACGTAGATGACAAACCACCGGCAAAGGTAGCCAAACCTTCAGCACCAAACGAGCCGGAGAAATGGGTCCTGAATAGCGAGTACCCGGAACAGACCATCCTGCTAGGACACACCATTTCACCGGCAACGCGAGAACAATTAAAAGAGTTACTGACCAACAACAAAGATATATTCGCATGGTGCCCAGCAGACATGACGGGGGTTCCACGCAGCATAGCGCAACATTGCTTAAATATCAAACCAACAGTAGAACCTGTTGCTCAGGGAAGACGTAACTTTAGTGAAAAAAAAGCGAAAGCCATGGACAAACAAGTAACAGAATTACTTAACGCGGGAATTCTATGCGAAGTTAAATACCATACATGGGTTGCCAACCCAGTAATGGTACAGAAACACAGCGGCGGATGGAGAATGTGTGTCGACTTCAAGGACCTGAACAAAGCGTGCCCGAGAGATTGCTACGCGCTTCCAGAGATAGACAAAAAAGTTGACTCTCTAGCGTCATTCAGATGGAAATGTTTTCTCGACTGCTACAAAGGCTATCATCAAGTCCAGATGAAGGAAGAAGACGAAGATAAAACTGCGTTTCGCACAGACAAAGGCATCTTCTGTTACACTAAAATGCCCTTTGGCTTGCGCAACGCAGGCGCAACTTACCAACGCCTGATGGACAAAGTTTTTAAAGGCGACATTGGCAAAACAGTCGAGGTATACATGGATGATCTCGTCATCATGAGCCATGAGGAAGAGACAATGCTCGACAATATTCAGCGCACGTTCGACTCATTGCGCAATGTAAACCTGAAATTAAATCCAACAAAGTGCTCTTTCGGTATGGAGGAAGGGAAATTTTTAGGCTTCATAGTCACCAGAGATGGGTTTAAAGTAAATCCAGAAAAGGTTCAGGCCATTCAGTTAATGCCATCTCCTGCAACAATAAAAGAAATGCAAAGACTCGCCGGGCGATTAGCAGCCTTGAACAGATTCTTGGCTAATCATGCGGCAAGGTCTTACCCTTTCATCAGCACGCTGCGAAATTGCACAAAGAAAACTGACTTCCAGTGGACACCCGAAGCAGAAGCAGCATTCAGACAAATGAAAGAATATTTAATTCAGTTACCGACGCTGACTACACCAAAAGAAAAAAGAACCATTGATCCTATACCTATCTGCGGCGGAAGTAGCAGTAGGAGCAGTATTGATGGTAGAACGAGAAAACATCCAAACCCCAATTTACTACATAAGTAAGATGCTCACCGGCCCAGAAACTCGTTACTCGATGATAGAGAAACTAATCTTGGCATTAGTACATGCAAAATGACGCCTACGCAGGTATTTTTCGGGCCATGTCATCACAGTTCTCACCAATTATCATTTAGGCCAAATCTTATCCAAACCCGACGTAGCGGGAAGGATGGCTAAATGGGCTATTGAGTTGGGGGGATATAATATCTTGTATAGACCAAGACCGGCAATTAAAGGGCAAGTTCTGGCAGACTTTGCCACAGAAGTTCCCATCGACAAAGTTCAGGAGTGCGAGGTCATTCAAAACCCTATTCCTGTTTTCGATGATAGGGTGTGGACTCTGCATACAGATGGTGCCTCCAATGATGACGGAGCCGGCGCGGGCCTTCGATTAGTCAGTCCTGACGATCACGAGCTTACATACGCCATACGATTAGATTTCCGAAGTACAAATAACGAAGCCGAGTATGAAGCATTCTTGGCAGGCCTCCGCTTAGCACTTAAGATGGGAGCAAGAAACCTTAAAGCCAACGTCGACTCAAAGCTAGTGGCTGAGCAAGTTAATGGCCATTATGATGCTAAAGGAGAAGCCATGGCATTATACCTTGAGCAAGCGCGGGCATTAATCAGCCAATTCCAGACATTCAGGGTTACTCACATAAACAGAAGTGAAAACAAGCATGCAGACGCATTGAGCAAACTGGCTGCGACCAGCTTCAAACACTTAGCAAAAGAAGTGCGCATAGAGGTACTGTCCAATCCCTCTGTTCCTCTCAAACAAGTCAACATCATAGAAATTGGCAATCCATCGTGGATGTCCCCGATCATTTTATACCTACAGCACGGGAAACTCCCGGAGGAAAAAGCAGAAGCCAGGAAAATTCAGAATAAAGCAGTAAACTACGAAATGGCAGACGACATTCTTTACAGAAAGTCATTCATGGGACCGTTACTCAGATGCGTTGACAAGACAGACGCACAATACCTGATCAGAGAAATCCATGATGGCTTGTGTGGAATACATGCTGGTCCGCGTATGGTAGTAGCCAAAATAATGAGTGCAGGATATTATTGGCCGGGAATGCATGTAGATGCGGTAGAGATCTTACGAAAATGCACAGCATGCCAACGCCATGCGCCAAAGACACTCCGACCAAAAAATCCGCTAGTACCAGTCACGTCTGCTTGGCCATTTCAACAATGGGGCATCGATCTCGTTGGCTCATTTCCTGATGCGCCAGGCGCGGTAAAACTCATCATCGTTGCGGTCGATTATTTCACCAAACGGGTGGAAGCCAAAGCTTTGGCCTCGACCACAGCAATGGTAATCCGCAAATTTATATGGGAACATATTATTTGCAAATTTGGATTACCATTGCGCATCATCTCGGACAATGGCACAAACTTCGCCTCAGAAGATCTTCAAAAATGGTTCAAAGAAATGAAGATCGAGCATAATTTCGCTTCCGTCGCGCATCCGCAAGCGAACGGACAAGTAGAAAGCATAAACAAGCAGATCGTTGACGACATAAAAGCAAGACTTGGAACAGCGCGTAGGGGATGGGTCGACGAACTCCCCAGTATCCTATGGGCACACCGTACAATGCCAAAGACTAGCACGGGAGAGACCCCATTTAGCCTGGTTTACGGCTCAGAAGCGGTAATACCAGCCGAAATGGGTCTTCCGTCACCGCGCATGATAGCCATGGAAAAGCAAAATAATGAGCAAGAGCGAAGAATGGATTTAGACCTTCTTGAAGAACGGCGCGAAAACGCCACCATCACCGAAGCAAGGTGCAAGTCCAAACTCGAAAAATATTATAATGCGCGCGTACGCGTATGCACTTTTGTTCCCGGGGATTTCGTCTTACGCGACAATTAAGCATCAAATGCGGAGAAACTGGGCAAATTGGCCCCAAGGTGGGAAGGACCATATGTCATAAATGAAGTCCTAGGCAAGGGGGCATATACCCTTAAGAGAATTGACGGGACTCTAGTTCCCCGCACCTGGAACGCGCAGCAGCTGCGCAGGTGTTACATATAGGACAACTCATCCACAGGCAATATGTTTCCTATTTTTATATTGTAAGCCTTGCGCTTTATTAATGAAAACACTATTGTTTGTTACAAATTGCATAAAATTCCTTTGGTTCGCGCGAAAACAATATGGTAAACATTGTACAACTCATGAACAGTTTGGGAAAAAAAAAACGCAGCATGAGCGCGTATTTTGGACAAACGTTCACACATGAGCACAATACCATCTTTCATTCGTGTTCACTAATCAAAGCAATTAGAAAATATATGCAACACATTGTAATCCAAACATACAAAGCAAACCCTAACAGGGATAACATTACATCAAAATGTACATCAAAAGTGTAACCACAAAACACTTGGCAAGATCATAACAATGATCTTCATCAAAAAATCGTTTAGATTTACAAAAAAGGACGGAAGAAGGTCCTAAAAGTTAAAACACCTAACCAGCATTAGAATCATCATCAACAGATATCTGACCGCTCCGGCGAAATCTCCGGCGTTGATATACCAGCCGGCATCCTCCCTTCGGGAGCAGTGGAAAACGAGCCATTAAGCCGTCAACATCTAGCACGGTACCACCATCAGTAACAACCTTGTGCTGGGAAAGCTTACAGTTGGAACCAACAGTTGCCGAAGAAGAAAGATCAACCGGATCCTCTTTGGCAACAACTAGAGGCGATGAACAAGAAAGGAGCACGAGACCTTCAGCAACCTCATAAACCCTAAAAACATCCAACAAGCGACGAGTATAGTAAGAACGCTTCATCTTCTTTACTAGGAAAAGCTAGAAGCAGAGCATCTCAAATATGCATATATATAGGGAAACTCAACTTCAAGAAAGCTTCATCATCATGATTAACTGTCAGGAAGTGTCACATCCAAACGACGCTACAGGAACCGGAGTCGTATCCCCATTAAATGAAACTCACACACGCCGTTACACATCCCAATAAAAGTAGGCAAATTCTTGCAAATATCACCTTTCCTGCCAAATGACGTCATTATACGATTTTCAAAAAACAAAATTTTTAAGATACATATGAATCTTCTCATCGAAGATTCTTCATTTTTTCGTAACAAAAAGCATTTCCCTCTCAAAAGTCCAGTGCTCCACTTACTTGCATAAGTACAACACTAGACTGGGGGGACTTGAAGGGGTAAGGTCCCAAAAACCCCATAAAAGGTGCTGGGAACCATACCAAAACCTTACCAATCAAACCTTATACCTTGTGCGGCCGCGCACTGGTCTTACAAGCAGAGATCTAAAAAACAGTCAAACTGTCAATACTTGCGCGCCCAAAGGGAACCATAAACCCTTGCGTTTCTTCCCATAAACAAGGATGAAATCCTGAGATAAATACTTCCGCCTTTATATCCAGACTTGGATATTATTCAACCAGACTTAGGAATTATTTATTCACCTGTCTCCACACGATAAGATGCCACACCAGATTACAGCAGTAATCTTTTAGAAAGAATACAATCGTGCACTACCAAGACGGTTATAACCGACTGGACACGTGTCGTCATCTCATACGTCTCTAAAATCACAACGGAGACATGTAAATAGGAGGTGATCTCCACTTGATCACTTTACACGTGGCAAATCCCCAGTATTCGATCTAGATCATAATCCGTGTGCTCTAAACGGCAGATCAGAAAGCTTAACGGAAGGAAATGTAACCGCTTACGGGGTTAGCATCTTCCGTTAAATTTTCACTAACAGGTTTTCCCTCCCAAATGACTCTCGGCTATAAATAAGAGATAAAACCCAGGTATGAACAAGCTACACACACTTACTAAATACTTCTTCTTCTTCATTTACCGATACTTATTCTCACACCGGAGTCGGGTCAAGGAGAGAACCCCCTTCTCCCCTTGACGAGGCTAACTGTGCTCTTTTTTGCAGTAGTTATCGGAGAAGAAGGTCAATCAGATCTGAACCAATCGAGTGGAAACTAACCTTTTATGCGGATTCAAACCCCCTAGATATTTCGGTTCCGGCCATTTATCTAGTGTTTCTTCAGTGAGGGACTATGCCCTCTTTGTAAGACGGAAGCCGAGTCGGTCGATCACATTTTTACTTCGTATTATGCTGCGGTCATCCTTTGGCAAAAGGTTAGTCGGTGGTGTCGAATTCCTCCAATCTTTGCTTTTTCTGTTAGAGACTTGTTGGAGTTACATAAGTCGATCCATGTGAAAATGGCTGTGAAGACGATTGTTCAAGGGATTATCTACTCGGCATTATGGTGCTTGTGGATGGCTCGGAATAAGGCGATTTTCTCTGGCGTTGAGGTCAAAGTGGAGAGTATTTTCTGTGAATTAAAGTCTCTTGGGTTCCTGTGGTTCAAGCATAGATCTAGAAACAACCACATCTCGTGGCTGGAGTGGTGTAATTTTACTTTTACGTAGTTTTTCCTCTGTTTTGCTGTTGTTTCCGGCTCGGTTTTCGAGTTTGGGTGTGGTTTATTGAAGTTTTTCTTTCAAAAAAAAAAAAAAAATCCTTTTGGTAACTTTCAAAAGAAAACAACACCAAAGATAGATGACTAAATTTGACCACCAAATTCAAAAACCAAAAAAGTCCATGGCGCTATGGACATGGCAAATTATATATAGCAATACCGGATAAAAGATAAGTTTAAATAATAAAATTCTGAAATTACCTAAAACTTTACTTTCATTTAAGTTCAAATATATTAAACAATACTATTTTAAATATTATTATTTTTAAATAAAAACCAAATTGAATACTAAATAATCCAAACTCTAACCTAGCAGGCGATGATAATCTATACTAGTAATATCACTACTGATAATCCTAACCTTAGATATACTCGAAATTGTTTTGAACTCGAGCTCTTTTAAAATAAATGTCGAGTGTAGCGTGGGCTCGGAGATTTGACCGGCTCGTTCACACCCCCTAAATTTTAGGCTGTGATTATTGCTATTTGACCAAATGTTAACTCGGGTTGACCCATTTGCTGTGAATGGAATCTTTTAGCCCATTGTATCAACCAAATAAACTCATTAACTCACAACTCACAAGCCTATAAGTTACAACAATACCCCATGATGACCCAATTCTGTCACTTTGGGTCTAAATTGTCTGGCCCAACCGCCCAAATAACTTGCTATGATACTAGTCAGTAGTCACGCCTTCAAAGGTTTTGGTCATTATTTTGGGATTTCTTTACGGGAAATCTCATTTAATAAGAAAACTAAAAACTCTAAAAAACTTAAAAAATACATCAATTTTTTTTTTAAATTATTGGCTGTAAATCTACATTTTTAAAATATAAAAATTTTTGAAAAAAAAACTAGCATTACACATGTGCAACACTACGAAATACCTATGGGTGTGGTCATGACCCAAACCACTACCTCTTTTTAATTATTTAACAAAAACACAAAACATTCAAATCTTGGAAAATGTAAAAGGTGGACCGTGGTTGCCGCGGTTTAATCCATGCGAACCATGGTGGATTGATGGCCCAATCCTTGATCCTCACACCCTTCAGCCAAGGAGGTCTTCCACCGGATTCAAACCATTGGCCAGTACTGTTTTTTTTTTTTAATTTTTTTTTTCAAATATAACATTTGTTTATAAATGTACTAACTTGTCACTTACTAACAATAAAATTGACTTATGTTAATTAAAAAACATACTTATTTTGACAGTGAATAGATCTGAGAATTATTAGGTGTTTTCATGAAACATTGACCAAGAGCTCAACTAATAGCCAAATAGACTTCGGTTTTCAATTTCCCTAAATTTGGTTTTTTATATGTTTAAATATAATAGATCATGTTCAGAAATTCTACAGCCTCCGGAGCTAGGGAGCCGAATATATCAAAGGCAATTGGGATAAGCGCGCATTAATTCTCTAAACAAGCTTTCTTGTGTTTTGCGACTTTGCCTAATTCCGCCTTCAACGCTGCCTGACCATGAAGTAAGCACACGATGGTATAAGCAAGGAGTGATTATTAAATTAATAAAATTCCCTACAGATTTATAAATTTCCAACTATTAAAACATCAACATCAAAGTGAAGTGTTCAGCTTATATACTTGAGTATGCAAATTCAATTCATGTTAATCGGTGATTTAAACTCTAGTGTTAGCTATATTAACAACCATAATCAATTGTGTTAGCTATATTAACAACCATAATCAATAGGGCCGTTCCAACCTTTTTGAAGGCTCAAGGTGAATGAAATTTTGGGGTCGTTTTTCCTCTTTTTTATTATTATAAACGATATTTCTTTATCTATGTTTGGAACTAAGCAAAAATCTAACACAACTATAACATAGTGGTTTGCTTGTATAGAAAATCAAACAAATTTAAAACAATAAGTTTGCATTAATATTTATAGTCAGGGTGGAGGGAGTCATTCAATCACTTTAGGGTATGAGTTATTCTCTAGCTAATAATATCATGCCATCATGTCAAGTCCCCATTCTACTCACCATTTTGCACTCAATCACTGGCAATGGTCAAACACATGAAGAGTGGTAAACAATTTAAAAAAAAATGTGATTGGTTGAAAAAGGGGGGAGCCCACTATTAAACCCCTCTCTCTCCTCTACCCCTTCTCTTCCCGCATCAGTGAGTAGTCACCGCCCTCACACTTACCGCACACTGAAATCGTCGCCGGCATCCATTCACCGATCAGTGAATGTGACTCCCCGAGTCACTCCCCGAAACGATACCCACCACCCTTAGCATATTAATTTTCTTTTAGTTAGAGACCCTATTTTTTGGAAGCTCTAAAATTATTCAAATTGCGGTGGGGGCGAGCACTAATGCCACACTACCGCCATCGACCACCAACACTGAAGTTGCGGTGTGTTAATACGAAGAAATTAAACCAAAACGTAAAACATAGAATAAAATAACTAAGTTGATCTAGGACTCGTGCGTTACGATGAACCCGCGTCTATTTTTTCCCGTTTGACAGGTTCATCGTAATCTATATATAATATATATCATTACCACTATACAAATCATAATGCATACATTACAACAACCATTGCATCAATATATTGCAAATTATATTTATACAAGATTTTGGCTAAATTAATTAGCATTATTATAAATAATAATAATTTACAAATAAAACAAGACAACTTTGAATGGATCATACCGATTGAATATGGTAAGATAATAAAACCATTATTTGATTAGGTTACAACCACTTAAGCACAATTTACAACCATACATGCATACAAAACAGATTGAATTTGGTAAGGTAATGAACTATTATTTGGTTAAGGTACAACTACTTAAGCATAAATTACAACCAAACATGCATACATGGTAAGGTAATGAAACTATTATTTGATTAAGGTACAACTACTTAAGTACAAATTACAACCAAAGATGCATAGAAATGTTCCAAAATAATAGTATACTAGAATTCAGACCCGCCGCATTTCTTTATTTATAACTAAGTCGATTTAGGACCCACACGTTATGTTAAACCTGTCAAATGGGAAAAAATAGACGATGTAAAAACGTTCACCCACACACGCACGTTGCGTCGTGTTAATTCACAAAAATTTAGAACGAAACGTAAAAACGTTAAACTAAAGACGCACGTTGCGATGTGTTAAGTCACAAAATTTAGAACCAACTCACCAAGCATAAAACGAAAAATTTGCGGAAAATGAAAACTATAAAGGACTAAAGTTGAAAGTAAAGAAGTTGCGAGAATAGATTGCAAAAGATAAAAAGTTTTGGGTTAAAAGTTAAAAAAAACAAATAGGTTTGGGTTAAAAGTAATTTATAAAATACTTTTTGGTGAAAAGTAAAAAAAATCAATTTTTTTGAAAAACCCCAAAGCCAAGGTCACGACAACCATATGCATAACCATTTTTTTTTAGAAAACCCCCAAAGCACACCCCGCGTTGTGACGGGGCGTAAAACGGTGTCAAATAGTACTAATGTCACACAACCGTCATCGACCACCAACACTGACTCGACCTAGGATCTCCGTGTTGCGGCGAACTTGTCAAACATGAAAAAATAGAGGTAAAAAACGTTGAACAACAGATGCACGTTGCGCCGTGTTAACTTGCAAAATTTGAAACAAAACATAAAAAAGTTGAACCACACTCGTACGTTGCATTGTATTAAGTCGAAAAATTTAGAACTATACGTAAAACGAAAATTTGCCAAAGATGAAAAGTATAAGTGACAAAAGTTGTGAAATGAAATTGCAAATAATGAAAAGTTTTGGGTTAAAGTTAAAAAACAAGTTATGTAAGGTTAAATTTGCAAAAGCTAAAAACCTTTGTGTTAAAAGTAAAAAATCAAGTTTAGTTTTGGGTTAAAGTTAAAAAAAAAACAAATTATGTAGTGTTAAAATTACAAAAGCTAAAAACCTTTGGGTTAAAAGTAAAAAATCAAGTTTTTTTTTGAAAAACTCCCAAATTACAAGTTACAAATGATGATGCACTAAGGCTACACGGTATGGGGGACGTCCCCACACCGTCGAGGTCCGGCGACGGAAGCTACATCATGCCCCCCCCCCCCCCCCCGCGTCCCGGCCTCTCCGTCTCTTCTTCGCCGTTTGAGACGGTCCAAAAAGTGGGGCCCATCATTAAAGAATTCGACCGTTTAATAAAAAAAAAATTCCAAATTTTGAATAATTCCAAACGGTCACAATTTTTAAATATATATATATTTACCTTCCATTTTCACTTTCAATCACCAAATTAACCCCAAAATTTTATCTCTCTCTCACATCTATACATATAATAAAGTAAACCAATGTGTGACACGTGTCATTCTTTGGAGGCGTCTATTTTTTAGTTTTCCCGCCTTTCTTTCATATTTATCTTCTAACAATTTATCTTTTAATTTGTAGATAATATTAAATACAAAAATATTTAATAATTGTAAATAATATATTAAATAGAAAAATGTTTATCTGATAACTATAACCCTTTTATTGAAGTTTTAAAGGGTTTCACGTTTTTTTGCACCTGGTCTTTTATGTTTTAAATTCTAATTCTAGGATTTGGCTAAAACACACATTGCCATTAATCACATAATTTTTTTGGATTTATTAAAAATTCATGACTATATTATATACTTATAAGCTTGAATATATATGTCAAACTTAAAAATTATTCTTCAAAAATTCAGTAACATCTATACTCAATATATAGTGACACGTGTCATTTATTGAAGACACAAATTTTTTAAGTTTTCCCGCTTTTCTTTCATATATATCTTCTAATAATTGTAAATAATACTAAATAGAAAAATGTTAATTAAATACAAAAAATATAGGATAACATCAAATGTGTATCGATTACTTAAATGAGTATACACATGTATGAGATTTTTTTACTATTATTATTAGTTTCATCATTTATCAAATATATATAAGTGTTTCCGTCTTTGATTTGCATTTACAAGAAATATTTATTATACAGGGTCGGCTCAACCATTTTAGAGGCCTAAAGCAAGTTTCAAAATCGGGGCCCTTCTTACCTATTTTTTTTTCTTATCCAAAAAGAATAAACGACAGTCGATCGGCCTAAAGGAGATTCAAACCCACCCCCTTAAGGTACACAGATGACATGCGCGCCAACTGGGCTACAACCATTTAATAACAAGGCTCATACCCATATAGTATATAATTTTTTTTTAATCTTGAGGCGCTATACATTTGGTGGCCTGAGGCCCAAGCCTCAAAATACTTGGACTTGGGCCGACCCTGTTATTATACAGTTTAAATTGTTCAACCCGTGTAACACACGGGGAACTAACCTAGTAATTTTTATAAACCTTCTTCCACTATTTTATAAACCTTCTTCCACTAAAAACCTTTTTACACTTTTTTATGGATCCGTTCAACAACCCGAACACTCCGAACAACCCGAATAATCCCAACAATCCGACCCAACCTAATGTTTTCTCGGTTCCGGGATATTATCCGACGCTAGAACCGAACCAATTCTCGCAATATTCATCGAATGCGTTTGCTTCATTCCAACACTCGCCAAACCAATTCGCTCAAATCTCCCAAAATCAAGCCCTTCAACAAATGATGATGCGGGATGCTTGGAACTTCCCACCCGTTCAACCTCAACAGATCCCCACACCACCCGTTCAACCTCAACCGATCCCGACCCAATCCGAACCCGAAGACGATGTGGAGATTGTTCCCGAAACCCAACCGCCTAAAGGGAAAGGAAAACGAAACAAAGGCAAGCAAGTGGTGGGTGATCAACCGTCGAAACCGAAGGCGACTAAGTGGACACCAATCGAAGAAGAAGCCTTAGCCAAGGTTTTCATTGGCACTTCTGACAACCCGACAAAAGGTTCGTATTTTTTTTAAAGTTTACATTTTTTAAAGTTTAAATTTTTTAAAGTTTTAAAGTTTAAATTTTTTAAAGTTTAAAGTTTTAAAAAACCAACAGTTTTTTTTAAGTTTTATTTTTTTTTTGTTAACAGTAGGTTTTTTACTTTAAGTTTTATTTTTTTTTTAACAGTAGGTTTTTTACTTTATTAGTTTTAAAGTTTAATTTTTTTGTTTATTATTATGTTAACACTTTATATATTTTGTTTGTTTTTTATAGGTAATAACCAATCGGGTGAGGGGTTTTGGTCCAAGGTATTGGCCAAGTTTCTCGTCTTTATGGACCAAGGCCCGTATCGAGATGTCGACTCGGTCTCCTCAAAGTGGCGGAAAATGAACTCGTCCATCAATAGGTTTTGCGAGAAATATAATAAATTATATACAAGTGACCGTCGTAGCGGGTGGAACGACGAGGATGTGTTCAAAATGGCGTTGGAAAAGTATAAGGACAAGAATGGTAATACCAACTTTCCTCACGTTCGCGCGTGGATGGTTGTAAAAGACGAACCAAAATGGAGGCCTATTCCCAACAAGGTGGCGATGGCGAAACGCCAAAAAACATCGGAAACGGGTAGTTTTAGCGCCGGTGGATCGGACGCGAGGTGTCACATAAACTTAAATGATGACGCCGACTTTGACGAAGAGGAGTACAACGTACGTGAACCGGAGCGTCCAACGGGCCGAGACAAATCAAAGAAGGAGCGGGCCAAGGGAAAAGAAAAGGAAAAGGTGGACCCGAACATGGTTGAGCTTATGGAACACTTAAAAATGTACAACGACGTCATGGCCCAAAAGACGAAGGCGAAGGAGCGGGGCGTCGAAGAAAAAAGTCGTGTATCGGAAGAAAAGTTACGCGAGAAGGTCCGATTGGCGAATGAGAAAATCCGAATTTCCGATGAAAAAATTCGGCTCAAGGAATGGGAAATGATATCGATGAATGTCGAGGACGAACCCGAGCCGAAACGTTCGATGTTGAAAAAATTACAACACGACATCATGAAAAAACATCAAATTATTTAACTCTATGTTTATTTTTATTAAGTCTTTGGTTTTTTTTTTAAGTTTATGTTTTTTTTTATGTTTATGTAATGTGGGTTCAATGTTAATGAAAATATTTTGTTAGTATATTTGTTAAATGTTAAAAAAAATAGAATACTAAAAAAAATAAAAAAAAACATAAAAAGTGGTGGAGGACTATGACTAGGACCATCCTACCATGCCCTCTAGTTTTGGAGGATGGACCATCTTTGGGAGGAATATGACGTGGCGCCTACGTGGCGGATCATCCTCCAAGGATGGTCCATCACCATACCTTGTAGTCTAAAAAGTTGCTTATTTATATATGGAATGATTTATTTGATTAAGATACAACTACTTAGACATAAATTACAATCAAACATGCATATATGGTAAGGTAATGAAACTATTATTTTATTAAGGTACAACTTCTTAAGCACAAATTATAACCAAAGATGCTTACAAATGTTACAAAATAATAGTATATAAATAAATATATAAATGTATCAATGATTAAACATAAAGTATCAATGATTAAACATAAAGTTCGTCCATGTATCAATGATTAAAGATAAAGTTCGTCCATATAAGTATTTTAGAATTATTCAAATGTAGCCGTCACTTGTTACGGTTTACATCATTTTAGTAACCCGGTTATCTAATTTGTAGATAACTTCCTCCATTTTAAAGCTTGTTACACATAATTATGATGCACTTTTGTTTAATTAAATAATCTTACTAATAACACTTAGAACCGAATTTCAAAAATGCAAAATAAAACCGAATATATCTTATCTTTTGCCCCGAGTAAAAAATGGCATTAATAGTATTACGGAGAGGATCGCGTGATATAGAAGACGGTTACACAACCACCTACTCTATTGCGTCTTTGGGTCTACTAGGTGGCAAAATGGCTCTAAACACAACATGTTTCGACCTAGTAGGGATAGTGGGTTGAAACAGGGTGCTTTAGTACGGGTAAACATAGGTTGGATATAGTACTTAGATTGGGATGATTACAAAAACTATGTTATTCTAATAATAATCTTTTTTTAAACAAAACGGTATGGGACGCTGCAAGACTTAAAAGTTTCACTTTGGGTAACTTTCAACCATTTTTAAACACACTAGACCCGTTTTTTACTTAGCAATTTTTTATTTGCCCCGTTGGTTATAAGTAAACGAATCAAGATTGCTACTTCTGATACTAGCTAGCCAAACAAATCAATATTTTTCTGGGGTTAAACGTTAAACAAGTTTATTTTAGGTCTCTCTTTGCTTCAATCGGCTTCCATGGATATCAGCAAGTAATCATCTAGCACTCAAATATGTATCAACTTTGAACTTGAAGTTCTATTCCGGGCCAGGCCAAGTTGTGTTTACCCGAAACACTTTTGTCTAAAAGCTTAGTAACCATATTCGACTCATCAAGTTTTTATAAAAAAATGTGAATTTATGGACAAAAAGTTCCTGACTCGAACAAAAAATGACCCGTTTGACCTAATCCGCCCATTTTAACATGAGTTGGTTAAACAGACTGCTGTCACTTATTAACACCATAGTTAATTAAATTCTCTTCTCGTATGAATATAGGTACTATGTACCATAATACCCTTCTTGTGATAAATCGAGAACTTTGACATTTTTTAATAATTGTTAATGTATTTTGTCATACATGTAATTCTTTTAAATAAGCATAGCAATCCTGTTATGATCTCTCATGGCCTAAATATAGACTAAACTACACAAATGTTAATATGACGTGTTCACTTACTTTAAAAAAATATTATGAATTTTCAATTCTTTGTCATATTATAATGTGTGTAATTCAACCCTAAAAATGCTCATTAAGTCGATATAAAATAATATTTTACGTTTTTTTACTTGAAAAAAATACCCATCTCGATGGTCCTTCCAATAATTGTAAATCAACGCCTCGATCCAAAACCCATAGTGTCAAGCTAAAGAACAAAGCCACGATCTCTTAAACCGTCCTCACAATCTATCCGTCAATCAAACGTTTTCAGTCCTACCGCTTATGGATATACGAACTTCAGCCGGAGAATAATATGTTACTTGTTTGCCATTTGATTCTTTGTAGTATCATATGAATGGCCAAATCAGGAAATAAACAAGTAGAAATATATGTTTACAATCATTTTCCAAATCTACTCAAAATTTGGGTATTACTAAATTATATTGAAAATAAACAACCAGTCGGGCATTTGGTCTAGTGGTATGATTCTCGCTTTGGGTGCGAGAGGTCCCGAGTTCGATTCTCGGAATGCCCCTTTTTATGCACATTTAAAACCATAAATAACTATTTAAACACTACTAACAAACTTAATGCTACATGATATGCAACTTGTATCTTGTATCATGGGTGCTTACCATGTTTTGTTTGTTTGAACAAAACAACTATAGATTTTTGTTGTAAACTTAGCAAATCAGAGACATATCTTATTTAGTTCAAAGCAAACCGTTAGGCTTATATAAGCCTAACAAAGAGAAAATACCGAAACAAAACAACCAATGTTTGACTATCTAATAACGTGGTAAGTGAGTAAGCGACTAACGGACTCTTAAGTACATGTCTACATTTCCGAACTCGGAAAGAGGAGCCTGGTCATTTTTACAACGGGGTGTTTGGTCATTTGTGTCAATAGTATACTTGTCTCTTGTTAGTGTATTTTTAGGTTCAAAAGTTTGAGAGGTGAGTGTGGTCATTTAGTACATTGTCTCCGATTTTACTAGCTACAATATTAATAATTCAACTATAATATAAGTTCTAATGGTTAATAATTCAACTATAATATAAGTTATAATGGTGTACCTAACTTTTGTTCCATTCAAAATTAAATGATGAGAATGCAGTTATTAGTTAAATAACTTTATATCAATATTTTAGTTTATTCAAGTAATCTTGAGGCCTGGAGCCATTGGATTTACATGTTCAAAAGTGAGTTGGTGTACGTTATTAAAACTAATAGAAAACACAAACTTTTGCAAGGGTGATAAGTTGATAACCAACATACTAAACAATAAACATTACATGAACTCAGTATAAGAATAATTAGGTTTTGATTAAGATTCAATCAACCGAGTTCAAGTTGCAAACGGGGACTCTGCCTAACATGTTAAATAAGTGGGTTGTGTTCAGATTAAATTGTATATAAACAGATTGACCTATACACACTATATGTATTTAATCCGTTAAAACTTAAAACGATACAATTTTCGTCACAAATAAAATGCCACGCTCGCACTATGACGCATGCTAATAAAGCATCAACATTCGTATTATTAACTACATATTGTCATTGTTATGGTAGTTTTGTAGTTTAACTTCTAAAAGAGAAATAATGCACCCTTTTCTCATAGGACATTCTTTTAATTGGCTGAAATAAAATAAATAAAACATCATTCATAGTTTCATACCTTAGGATACATGTGTTTGACTTGTGATTTTAATTATCATTATATTATGAAAGCATATGTATGCACATACAATTAGTTTTGATTTGGATTTTGTTTTATTAGGACTTAGGAACTTCTAGATCACTTATAGTACAATTAGTTTTGATTTGGATTTTGTTTTGTTAGGACTTAGTAACTTCTAGATTATTTTTGAAAGGCCGGTGCTTCTAGATATTAATAACTAGAAGTGCGTTCACGTGATGTGTCAGAGAATACAAACACTATCAGGAGTATACACGATTCATTTCGACTCAAATTATTTGGTTAGATTGTCGGTTTTCAGATTGGTTCGGTTAACAATCAAAACCAAACTTAGACTATTTTTTTCTTCTCAGAAATACATGCAATGGAGATATAAAAGCTAAAAATATATGGAAATATAAATGGTTCAGTTCAGTTTAGTTAATTTCGGCTAACCGAGAATACAAAAAACATTGATAACTGATTTTCGGTCAATTTAGTTTTCGGTTAAATTGGTTTTCGTTTAATTTGGTTTCTGGTTGATTTTGGTTTGATTTCATCCATTTTCTGTTCGATTTTGGTTAATGGTTCTGTTGTTGTTCACCTTTAGACATTGTTTATCACGTAACATATCATATTTTTCAATAAGAAAAAACTATAGTAATACTACACTCAAAGAAAGAAAATAAAATGCTCGTTTTTATGTTATATATATTTTTTTTTCAATAGGTACTAATATATAAAAAAGTTATGGTAGTTTAAAAATTGTGAGAGTAGTTTGTTTAAAATAATAGGGAAAAGTATTACTAATATTTACATAAAGTGTCACTGATTAATATCGGGTGAATTAAAATGTAATTAAGATGAGAGACTTAAAGTGTAATTAGTGTTTGAAAAGCTAATTTAACCTCATTTTGAGTTCTTTATGCATTAAATTCTAAAATTTCTTAACTTTTAGGTATTTTAAAATGCTAATCTCAAATGCATTATAGCTATCTTAAAATGCTCATCTCAAATGCATTATAGCTAGTAGAATATACCATGCGTTGTGGCGGTCTAGTTTTGCACATCAAAACGTAGATAAATAAGTATGTCGCAACGGTATATTCTGAAATCACTATGTCACTGTAAAAATGTTAAGGAAAATGAAAGCTATACACGTAGATACAAAAAATATATCGCAATGGTATATTTGATAATCAAGAAAAAATGATACGTTTTAAACATGAATTTAAGAAAACACGAAAGCGTATTTAAAAATAGTAAAAATATATCAAATTTGACTGTACTCACTTTTGAATAAAATTTACGTTGAAACACAGACAACTCGATTGTGAATAAAATTTATACCGAAACGTAGACATTAATAACTATGTGCTAATGGTGTATTCAGAAACATTTAATCTTAAAAGTTATTAGAGAAGAAGAATATATACCAATGCTTAAAAAAATGTAGCTTTGTGGAAGTGAAGGCCACATGTCCTCTAAAAAAGAATTGTTTATCATAACTTGCAATTGTTAAATTACTAATACTAATATTGGGTTATGAATATAATATCCGGCTTTGAATTTCGTAGAGTTTTGCAAGTCTTAATATAATAATTAGCACATTAAAACTAAGTTGACAAGAAACATAATACAAACACAGTTTCTCCTTTCAAATGAACAATTTGTGGATGTAATTTTTTTTGTATAACACATATGCTATGGGTTTGTGGATGTATTTTTTTTGTTTTTTTTTTTGTATGGCACTTTGGCTATGGGTTTGTGGAAGTAATTTTTTTTTTGTATGGCATTTAGGCTATGGGATGTGAATCCTCTTCCCTTATTTCTAAATCGCCTTCACCTCATCACTTTTTCCTCTATCCCCATTAAGATGGATGGTTCCCTTCACCCCCTTCTATAAAAATCAAGAGAGAGGGAAATAGAAGAGAGAGAGAGATAGAGAGAAGTGGACCGGGGAGCTCGGGGCATTGTTCCCGTTTGCACCGAAGTGATTGGGGGGGGGGGGATCAACTATAGCATAACACAATATACTATACCCAAATGCCGCTTTTTGTTGTTATTCACAAAGAACAATATAAAGGAAGCTTACAAAGTATCTTTGTTTAATAGTTATGTTATTCGCGTCGTTAGAGACCTTTTAAACCCGATAGGGGGGGGGGGGGATCAACTATAGCATAACACAAGATACTTTACCCAAATGCTGCTTTTTGTTGTTACTCACAAAGAACAATATAAAGGAAGCTTACAAAGTATCTTTGTTTAACAGTTATGTTATTCGCGTCGTTAGAGACCTTTTAAACCCGATAAGACACGATTTGTTAGCCCTACTTTAGAGCTTGTTGGATGGTTTGTCACAACGGGCACCTGTTTTTAAGGCCACAAGCCCTTGCTCTCCCATAGATAATTGTTGGACCGGCCATGCAGATGAGGCTATTGTTTATTTAAACTTATTGCTACATTATCAATGCATGGATCTAGCTACATAGTTTAGATAATTCTATAAAAGTCTGTAGTTCTCCATGCTTTCCATAAGATTATATAACCGTTCAAACATACATAGCTTTTGTGGTTTAGCAACATGATGATTAGTTTGTTTTATTTTTGAGAAACATATAGTCGACATATTTGGCTTATGTGCATTGAAATCATCATATTTTCACAATTTTTAATTCATGAGATAAAGTTATTTTCTTTTCTACTACAATAATCATCATGAAATATTTATAATTAAATAAACCATAACAAAGTTATCATAGGAAAAGAGTTTATATAATTAAATAAAACATAACATTTTTTTACACCCTTCATCGTCTTGACTTTTTTAAAGTTTATCCAAAAAATCAAAAAGTCTTCTGAAAGATAAATATTCTAGAAACACGAAATCTATTTGCAATCTCAAAAGGAAGAGCGAGCTTTTGTTATACCAAATATCATAATATGGCTTGCCTTTTCTATATTATATATAGAGTTAGGTAAACCGATATCCATACATGGTTTATCTGTATTTGTATACCGAATACCATAATATATTAATAATTTAATATGGCTTGCTTTTTCTATATTATAAAAAGTGTTTGGTACTCGGATATTCATACATGGTTTATCTACATTTCTAGAAAAAAAAATCAGAAATTACACATGTAAGAGTTAGGTACACGGATATTCATACATGGTTTATCTACATTTCTAGAAAATTACACATGTTTCTTAGCGTTTATTGAGGAATAACACAAGTGGTCTTTGACGGTAACATACGTTTCAAAGGTATGTGATTTATGTACGAGAATAAACTAATATAAATATTGCCCTTCATTTAAAAAAAAAAAAAGAAATCTCCCCTCTTCTACCACGAGCAAAATCTACCTTAGTATCACCCTTGAAGTATTAGCGACACATATACTATCTTTACCTGTGTCAAATGTGATTAGAGGTAGTTAGGAAACAATTAGAGTTAGATGCTTGGTTGGTCCCGGTGGTTTACAAATATTGCAGACTTGTTCCTAATGGTTCAATAATTACACACTTGATTCCGGTGATTGTAAACCCACCACCATGGAAGAAGACCTCAAATCAACTCGATTCAACTGAATTCACCGACACAGTTTTTGTTGGGAAAATTAGTGAATGGATATTTAGTTAATTTATAATTGAATGGAATTATAATTACTAATTAAACTCCATATGTGAAACTCTTAAGTAGAGTTTTATGTCACTTGATTAGCTTTTATTAGAGTTTTACGTCTCTAATTAAATCACTAATTAAGTGAAACTTTTATTAGAGTTTTACGTCTCTAATAAAATCACCAAGAAACTCTTCACTATATACAACTCTTGTAGTAAATGATAGGAAATGTGACTCATTGGAATGATGAGAAAACTACAAGAGAAAAATAATATGTATGAAGAATTCTTGGAGAAGTGGTGAAGACTTGAACATCTATATGTTGGGAATTATAGAGAGATGAATTTTCTCTACTCGATTCCATCACCTTCGTATCATTATTTTTCCACAAGTTCAAACACTATAATTCTATTCGATGTAACCTCGGGCGCGCGGCCATTTCCGTCAGTACAGACTGCTTCGGCTGTTGTACCCTGGGAGACAGACGCGTCGTCTTTAGTAGAGGCGCGAAATCTGTTTTAAGGGAAGCGTGTTGAACACGTGCCTCAACCAAAATCGTCAACGTTTTAGTGTGCTCTTTGTTGCAGTCAAGGAGTATTTTTCAAGACTCAAGATGATGAATACTCGAGTCTAGGATGCTATCAAGTGCGCGTGAAGGACGCACCAGAGCTGCGGCTTGAATCAAGATTGGTATATATAATTATATTTTATATTCTTTTTATTTAGTTATTGCAACCGGTAATGTACTATGATATTTCCTACGAATAACGAGAGTCTCGTTATTATATATTTTGTAATTATATTTTATAAATGGTGAACCTAATTCCTACAAACTTAAAACAGATTTAGTGAGATTGTTGCTACAATCTTAAAACCTTATTTATAAGGATTTTGGGTTCACAAAAGGATTTATAATATAAAAATATTTTTAAAGACTATGATCTTATAAATCTTTTCTTTGGGAAATATGTATGTGGTACAACTTGTTGTGTTTGGATTTCTTGAGATTGAGATACAATCTTAAATCATATACCGTGGTACAAAACGAATAGTTTTGGTTCGATCGTTTGGTTTTTGAAACGATTTTGGGAATCGTTAATTTTTCTAACTTTTGTGTTAGATCGGGTTTATTAGTGTAAACCATACGTTTTTTGTAAACGTTAAATTTTCTAACATGTGTGTTAGACCGGAATTATTGGTGTAAACCATTCGTTTTTGTAAACGTTAAATTCTCTGAAGTAGAGTCTTTTATGTCTTTAAATAAGAGTTTTATGTTACTTGATTAGAGTTCTATGTCTCTAATTAAGTCTCTATTAAAAGTAGACTCTTCATCCACTCATGGATTGATATGAACAAATAAGTCTTATAATGATTTTTGTAATCATTTATCTTCTAACATGTGTGTTAGAAACGTTCATGAAACGCGTTAGTTTGGAAGCAATTTTTTAATTGTTCAGTTTCTAACGTGTGTATTAGAAATGACTTATTTATTTGAACCATATATGTGTTTTTAGCAAGTCGAATTAACATTTTGTGGAAATGTTAATATTTCTAACGTGCGCGTTGGAATTTCTTTCATTTTAACATGATTGTTAAAAATGGTTAAAATACAAATGCTTTAAAATATTTTATGTTGACATTTTATATAAGCAATTTGTTGTAGCATTGTTTTTAATGCTTTGTATGATTTAGAAATAAAATGTCATACATTGAAGTTGATGTTTGATTGGCTTCAAGGAATTAAATCACCATAAAGTGATGGTGTGGTATTTATATGAATTTAATGAAATTAAAATCATTTACTAGACTCTTCATATAGAAGATAAACTCCTAAGGAAAGTTTCATGTCAATTTATTAGTTTTTATTAGAGTTTATGTCTCTAATAAAATCTTTAATTAAGTTAGACTAATCTTCACCCCATGTCTCTTGTATTAAAAGTAGGCTATGTGCCTAACTTGATGAGATTGAAAAAAAAAAGAAATACAAGAGTAAGAATACAAGAATTAAATCACCATAAAGTGATGGTGTAGTTGTGTGTGATTTTATCACCAACTTTAATTTGTGATTTGTCATGTTTTATATAAAATGACTTAAATTTTCTGACACATGTGTTAGAAAATGTGTATCACGAATACGAGATTAGAGATTGTTCATAATGAAGAGAAATGTTTTATGTAAACATTTAATTGCCTATAAGTGCATTAAAAATGATAAGAAATGGTTTATTTTATAAACTATATCTTTGGAAAGCGTTTTATATAAACGTTCGATTCTATAATGTGCTTGTTATAACATTTTTTTTTTCTAACATGCGTGTTAGAAAATGTTTAGTACATGTGTAGTAAGACTAAACAATATAAAACCATTTGATATTTTGGGTTTGATCTATGTTTTCATAACCCTAATTGATATTATTAATATTGTATATTGCAAAACTAAGAAACTGTTTTAAAATTATTTTTAAAACAAAGTTTTGCATAAAATTGATAATTCAAATGGTTCGCTACTCTTACTAGAAGTAGTATATAGTGAACAAAGTAACAGTCCGGTGGATGTTATTTGGTGAAAAACAACTTGGTGTTGTTGTGAACAAATTTAATTGTTCAAGTTTACTACTTAAATGTAGTATTTGTAACAACTTGGTGTTGTTTTTAAAAGTGTTTATGGTATTGAATTCTGAATGAATGTATTGAACAATAAACAACCCTTTAAATAGGGAGAATACAATAAGCCCTACCACTAATTTAGGAACTATTTTAGGACTAGATAAACATAAATATTACAAAGATTATCTCTAATAATAATAATAATAATAATAATAATAATAATAATAATAATAATAATAATAATAATAATAATAATAATAATATCGGCTAAGACACCCCCACAGTTTGAGCGGGCGTAGGACAGACGTTCAAACTGGAACGAAAGGATTGAAACAGCTGTCTGGAGATCCCTTTGGTGAAGATATCTGCATACTGCAAAGACGAGGGGACATGAAGAACGCGAACATGGCCAATTCGAACTTTCTCCCGGACAAAATGAATATCAATTTCAATATGCTTCGTTTGTTGGTGCTGAACAGGATTATCTGACATATAAACTGCAGAAACGTTGTCACAATACACAATGGATGCATGGCGTAATGGAGTATGTAATTCAAGCAAGAGGTTTCGAATCCAAGTGGCTTCAGCCACCGCATTAGCTACCCCACGATACTCAGCTTCGGCACTAGATCGTGATATCGTTGGTTGGCGTTTAGAGGACCACGAAAGAAGATTGTCACCTAAGAAAACACAATAGCCACTCGTGGACCTACGAGAATCCGGGCAACCACCCCAATCAGCATCAGAATAAGCTATCAATGCCTGGGTACCATATTTAACTACCCGTAAACCATAACCCAAAGTACCCTGTAAATACCGTATGATCCGTTTTAAAAAAGCAAAATGAGTATCACGAGGATCATGCATAAATAAGCAAATTTGTTGCACGGCGTATGAGATGTCAGGTCGGGTGAACGTCAAATATTGCAACGCTCCAGCCCAACTGCGATACATGTAGGATCATGAAAGGGAACACCGTCTGCAACACTAAGTTTAGCAGATAAGTCAACCGGGGTGGCACAAGGTTTGCAGTTCGACATGGATGCCCGTGAGATAACGTCTTTTGCATATTGTTCCTGAGATAAAAACAAGCCCTGTGACTGACGAGTGACTTTAATACCCAAAAAATGATGTAACACCCCCAAATCTGTCATGGCAAATTCCTTGGAGAGACTACGAATAATCTCTTGGAGGAGTGTTGTGGTAGAGGCTGTAAGAACAATATCATCAACATACAATAGCAAATAAGCAATTTCTTGTCCTTTGTTGTAAATAAAAAGAGAGTGATCACATGCACTGCTCCGAAACCATGTGATAGAATGTAATTCGCGAACCGTGTGTACCAAGCACGCGGTGCTTGCTTGAGCCCATATAAGGACTTTTTCAGGCGACAAACAAAATTAGGATGTCGAGTATCAATAAAACCAGGTGGTTGATGCATAAAAACCACTTCATTTAAATTGCCATGTAAAAAGGCGTTCTTAACATCAAGTTGATGTATAGGCCAGTCTCGTGAAACTGCCAAGGAAAGTACAGTGCGGATTGTCGCTGGCTTAACAACCGGATTGAACGTATTTTCACAATCAATCCCCACCGTTTGAGATTTCCCATTAACTACTAAACACGCTTTATACCTTTGCAAAGACCCATCAGATGACGAAATAACCACATGCATCGAATAATTGGTCTATCAAGTGGGCGTGGAACCAATTCCCATGTATCATTATCCTGTAAAGCAGTAAATTCGGATTGCATGGCACGTAACCAATTTGGATCAGCAAAGGCTTTGGCATAAGAGGTAGGAACAGGGGAAACAGTTGTGGCGGTAAGAGTGTGCTGGGTTCTAGCTTTGGATCGGGTAGTCATTGGGTGAGTGGAAACGGGCTGGGTCGGTGTAGGTGTGGGAGTTGGTGGGTTGGCCTGGTTCGGTAAGGGCGGGGCAGTATGGGTCGTATGGGCGGGTATGGGCTGGTTCGGTAAGGGTGGTATGGGCTGGTTCGGTTCGGTAAGGGTGGTATTGTGACACCTGTGTCACTTCAACCATCAAACAAATGCCAAACCAATGAAATATTGTATTTCATACTTGGGATTTGTAAAAAATATGTGTATCATTTGCACATATCAACTCTTGTTCGATTTTAAGCTTTAAATCGCTTTCTGGAGGGTTATACGCGCTCTGATGCGTAAAAATAACCAGTTTAATCCAACTAACACTCCGGAATAGTGACATAGGCTTAACATACCTTAAATAACCTTTACATAACTTAGAAATAAGTTTTGAAGGCTTTGGTATGACAAAATCAAGTTAAATCGCTTACAGGGACTAAGTTCGACAAACTGCGAAAGTATGCCGATTTGAACTGTAACAGACATTCTGGAACATGACCATGAGTTAAACATACCATAAATATCCTTCACATAGCTTAGAAATAGGCTTTGAGGGGTTCGGTGTGCTAAAATAAACTTTTTGGTCATTCAGGGACTAAAAGCGTCAAAAAGTGCACAAGTTTGTACTTTCGCGCATAACTTACGTTCTGAATACATCCGGACATCCAAAAATTTTTGTAAGCACAAAAATTTTTTATTTTAGTGTTTGGCATAAGAAAAATCCATTCGTCACGCAATTTGGATCGTTTTTCGCGCTTATGCGCATTCCGTCGTAATTAACCGAACATCGCGATCGTACGGCCAAATGAACCAACATCTGACATATTTTTGAGCATGTTTCATGTCCTCAATGTTTAGGCATCATTTTAGGGCCTTAAAGATGGCTTAACGGGCCTTGAACGTGTCGGAAATGGCCTTAAACCATAACAGGGACCTAAACTGTCATTTTTGAAACTTGGCTTCTGATCAGAACCTCCAGGCGACCCGCGTAAGACTAGGGGCAACCTTTACGTGGGCCGCGTCAGCCCTGCAGATGCAAAAACTCGTTTTTCTTGCTGAAAATGGCCTTTCAAGCATCCAAGGGGCAATGCCTCTTCACAATCTCTAGGGTTGGGGTCACTTTTTGATACCATAACATTTTGACAAGTGTACGAATGAGATCAAGGCACGATATTCAAGAAACGATCCTAACGGTCTTGCTTTTCCTATAAATACCCCCCCCTTTGGTTAAAAACCCACAAAATCTGATCTAAAGCTCTAAGTTGAGGCCTTTACTTCATACATGGTCTCCTGGATCGAGATTAGCTTTCGGGGACCCTTCGTAAAGGTTCTTTCGTTCTTTTAATCGCTTTCTAGTCCTAAAGTCAAACTATGTTTGACTTTCTGCGTTCACCAGCCTATGGTCAACACGAAGTTCGTTTGAACTTCATAACGTGAGCGTGATCACGATGGTTATAGTCCCTAGTGACTACACCTACTGATCACCACGTTATCTAGGCTTAGTGGCGAGTCGTAGTTTCGGCCAAAATATGCATTCTTGCGTATTTTGTAACCAAACTACTCTTAGGTATCAAAACCGTTTGTTTTGATACCAAACCTGTTTTCTAAACATAGTTAAGCATGTTCTAACATGCTTAGCTCGTCACTTTTAGTATAGTGCTTATATAGGGTCGTAAGGTAAGCGATCTAAACAATTGCTTATACTTTCGAACCCGACCCATTTGGTCGATCATTAGGATCCAACCAAACACATTAGGTGACCATAGTTGTATAGGGAATAACCTTCCGAGGTTATACCTTATGGTCACGACGTTAGGCGTTCCAAACGCGTTTTACGCGAACGACGCGTTAAGGTAGCATAAGCTACCTAAACGGGTCATAATGGGTCGTAAGCACTTAGGTTAGGTTTCATTTTAGTATAAAGGCTTTGTTAAACCATATTACACGAGTCTCCATACTCGTTTGGTTTACGAACCCGCATACTATCCAAATCCTCCGATTTAGGTCCGGTATATTAACATAGTTACCTATATTAGGTGTCGTTTGATATCCGTGATCTCTAGCATTATTTGGTTGTTATACAAGAACTTCAAAGCAATCTCAGGTGAGTACATTGAACCCCATCCTTTACTATCTTCCAAACTGTTTTGGGGTGGAACACATGTGCCTACTTGTTACTTTCATGCTTTCATATCATATGCTTATTATGTTCATTAGTACATTTATAGTACACAATTTCATTACATTTTATGCTATGTATGCCCATTGTGTGCGTACTTAGTACATCGTTTTACATTACATTTTATGCTATGTAAGCCCATTGTGTGCGTACTTAGTACATTGTTTTACATTACATTTTATGCTATGTATGCCCATTGTGTGTGTACTTAGTACAATATTTTACATTACATTTTATGCTATGTATGCCCATTGTGTGCATACTTAGTACGATTATTCATCACGTGCTCACATTTTGGTATGACATTTGGTTTGTTTAAATTTAACAATGTACATTCATTAACATTAGCTACGCCACTCGTTAGTAGGTAATGGTACCATAGGACTTGACAACTACCATTCCTGAAATCTCGGGTTTGTTTGGATTGGAAGGAATGACCGAATTCGATAAACAATAACACATATAGACCTTTAATTTGTTTAAAGGTCTATCACCACAAGTCACAAAGGCTTGAATGTATGCATTTTCACAATACCACATAAATGTTTGTATCAGTATAGCATGCAATTGTTCCACAAAACATAACTTTGACTTAAACTATGTTTAATTCAATACCATGTTTTTGTGCATTTTTTACCTATGGCCTAGTTGATATATTTCACCTGCCATACATGATATTTTGGATACACATTATATGTTTTACATTAAACATAAACAATCTGACATTGATATACACATTTGGTGATTTACATTAGACATGAACATTTTGATATGGTTTACACAATAACACTTGACAATTGATTTATACATGAACAATTTACATGGTGGTTGGTTTGGGTAAATGGTTTGAGTAACATGGCGTATGTAATATGATACAAACATGGTGGATACGTCGCTGGTACTTCCTATATATAAATGTTTGTATAATATTACCTATCGTAGCATTATTTGAATCATTTCAATTTGAGACATATAACATTTTATACAAATAACATACTTTTCACGAGACATTGATTTACAAACAACTTATCTTATACAAACTCATTTTACATGGTTATTCATTTAACCATACATTATTCTCTTATTTAAACACATCATCTGATCTTATCGTTTTTTAAATGATTTACAAGACAAAGCAAATTACAAGGTTCATGACTAAACATTTTCTCAAACATAAGTCATGAATTCTGTTTTCACAAAACCTATATATCTCACAGGCATTTTTATGCTGACGTACCTGTTTTCACATGTGTTTTCAGGAGATGATGCATAGGACTTATCAAGACATACTTAGGCGGACCTGTGCCTTAGTGACTTAAAACGAGACAAGAACTAGTTAATTTATGTTATGTACTCTTTGGTTCTTGTTTAAAACAATGTAAGCTTTCATGTTTGATTAATAAAACGAAACTTCAATTGCCATGGATTTGAAACAAATAATTCTGTCTCAACACTCCTCGACGTTTCCGCCGCAGTTGCATGTTATACGCGGTCGGGGTGTGACAGGTATGGGCTGGTGTGCGGTTTCGACGGCTATAGGTCAATGGGTACGGTATAATGCTTGGGTTTGAGGAGGATGAAGGTGGTTTAGGAGGCACAGGTGGTTTAGGAGGCACCAGTGGTGTAGGATGCTGAAATGTGAAGGCATCGAGAACAGGGTCATCTAGAAACTGATACTTGCTTAGAGAGGAAGGAATGGTGTAAGGGAAAGTATGTTCATCAAAAGTAACATGACGGGAGATGTGCACTCGACCTGTGGTAGGATCAAAGCATCGGTATCCCCGGAAATCAGGTGGGTATCCAAGAAAAATGCACCGCACAGAGCGACTGTGCAGTTTATGAGGTTGGGTAGCAGATGTGTTGGGGTAACATGCACAGCCAAACACCCGTAAGTGATCATACGTGGGATGGCGTAGATAAAGTGCAAAAGTAGGAGTGAAGAAGTTAAGTTGTTTTGTTGGTAAAATGTTATGAAGGTAGGTCGCAGTGTGAAGAGCTTCTACCCAAAAGAAGGGTGGAAGGTTGGCATGTATAAGGAGCGCGCGTATAATGTCATTTAGGCGACGAATCATACGTTCAGCTCGACCGTTTTGGGAGGATGTCTGGGGACAAGAGAAACGAAATAACAATCCATGTTGAGTGGCAAAGTTTTTAAATGCATGATTGTCAAATTCTCCTCCCAAATCGCATTGAAAGGTTTTAATATGGCAATTAAATTGGGTTTCGACTAAACGGTGAAATTTGACAAAGGTTGAAAATGTTTCAGATTTATATTTAAGTGGATAAACCCAAACAAAATGTGAAAAATTGTTAATAAGAACCATATAGTATTTATATCCTGTTTTACTCGTGATAGGTGAAGTCCATAAGTCACAATGGATAATATCAAAAGGCGTAAACGTAAAAGAATTTGAGGCATAAAAGGGCAATCATTTCTTGTTAGATAATTGACATGAATGGCAAAAACTAGACTTGTCTTGATTACATGGAAAATTGAAATTACGACTACGAACTTCTAAAACTTGAGCACCGGGATGACCAAAACGATCATGCCAGGGTAGAGCAGCGGATGTTAACGAGCAGGCTTGAGGTGGAAGTTGTGGAGCGGTGAGCGGATAAAGATCTCCGGTGCTATTGTGGCATGAAAGAATTCGTCCAGTTTTGAGGTCCTTCAAAGAAAAGCCAAATGGGTCAAATTCAATAGATACATTGTTATCACGAGTAAAACGTCTAACGGATATTAGGTTTTTGATAACTTTAGGACTATGAAGGATGTTGGGTAGGATATAGGTGCGGTCATTAATGGTGTGGTAGCCAGTGCCTGATCCTTTTATTGGTAGACATTCACCATTGCCAACCAAGAGTTTACTGAAAACAGGAGATGAAGATGGGTTAAGAATCATACGTTAATCATTGGAGACATGTGTTTCAGCACCAGTGTCCATGTTCTAGTTTGGGTCAGGTTGCTGAAGATGCATGGTAGCAAAAGCTGCTTGAAGGGTAGAAGGATTTAATGCATCATACCCTTAAGGTGGAGGCTGAAACTGAGGAGCCATGGGTGGATAACCAGCAAAGTGAGCCTGTTGAGTGCTATCCATGGGCTGCTGAGGTCCAGTAGCCTGGCCCGAAGGCTGAGAGGCTGGGTTGTAATTGGGCCTCCATTGGGTTTGAGTAGGGTATGGACAAGGGGGAGTGTTCCACCAAGCCCATTGAGGGTAACTTGAGTTCTGATAGTTCTGATAGGCCCAATTTTGCCGCTGTTGGTTCCTGCCAGATCCGCGTCCACGTCCCCCACGTCCCTGGCATCCCTGTCCGCGACCACGACCCCGACCCCGCTGCGTAGCCTGGTTTGACTGTTGGTTCAGGTTCTGATATGCTTGTGGTTGGTTCAGGTGTTGATTCGGGTTGGGGTTCGAGTTATGTGGAGGCTGCGGCGATGATTGTTGTGGAGCAGTGGGTGCTACAAGAACCGAAGATGAGGAACTCTGACGTGCCTCAAGGCGAATTACTTCATCGTGCAGCAGCATGCTGCGTGCGAGATCCCAATCTGCATCCTGCTGGTTGATGAGAGAGGCTGTTGTATCGTACTCCGCTGGTAACCCACGAAGAAGTTGTAATACGAGTCGAGACTCGGTAACCGGGTGATCCACATCACTCAGTTGACTAGCAAGTTCCTTCAGACGTTGACAGTAATCATCTAGGGATGAACAAGCGGCAAGGGTAAGATTGCAGAATTTTGTTTCAAGTGCAGCAGCTCGAGCTTTCTTTTTGCTGAGATAAATTTTCTCAATCTTAACCCAAGCAGCACGTGCAATAGAATCGGTATCCAGAATACGCACAAGTAAGTCATCTGAGATGGTGCTATATATCCATTGCAGAACTAGTGCATCGATCTCCTTCCAATCAGCGTAGTTATCAGCAGTTTTTGGGGGCGGTGGAGTGTCATCGATAAGACTGAGAACCTTATAGGCCACCGCATGAAGTTTGAACAGCTTTATCCACGATGAATATGTGACTTTGGTGCCGTCTAGGGTACGAATTTTTGTCTGGATATTCATTACAGAATATGCGGGATGGAGGGCAGTTGGTGGAGTGGGTTTTTGAGAGGTATCACCATCATCAGGCTTTGTCATGATGAAGGAGACGAGGTGAACTCAGCAACGGCTAGGGTTAGGAGAAACGAAGAAGATGGGGTATGACAGAACCGAAGCTCTGATACCATAAAAGCATTTATGGTATTGAATTCTGAATGAATGTATTGAACAATAAACAACCCTTTAAATAGGGAGAATACAATAAGCCCTACCACTAATTTAGGAACTATTTTAGGACTAGATAAACATAAATATTACAAAGATTATCTCTAATAATAATAATAATAATAATAATAATAATATCGGCTAAGAGTTTTGAGCATAATTGTCCAAGTTTAAAGTTTCAAGATGAAATGGGGAACTTGTACTTACAAGTGCATGGAGTCTTATTGAGGGAGTACCTCAAGACATGCCATGGGACGATGTTGTTGAGAAGATTTCGGTCAGATTATAAAGTGTTGAAGATAAAAGCACTTTGCTGTTTGATGTCTACATATTGTCTATGCTTCCGTTTAAATTTCAAAAGTGATTGGCACTTATGATTTAGTTTCCAATGTATTTTATTGTTTTGTGTTCAATATCTTCGGATAACACATGCAATTTTTTACAAAGAAATAAATCACTAATGGTTGTGACGTATAAATTATTTTTGTGGAAAATAATTATAACGTCGGTTATACATTGTTTAAAAGAATATGGTTTTAAACGGATAGTACATGAAAATACTTGGACATAAACAACTTGAGAGTTGTTACATTGACTAAAAGTCAAAGACGAAACATCAAATGTATAACCACATCATGAATGAGTAATGAAAGAACTTAGTGAGTGTATTGAGATGAAATACACTAATGACATTCATGTCGCATACTTCATTAGAAGTCTTTGAAAAATTCACAAGTGTGAATTCTAACATATGAAAGTAAAAGTACTATATGTTATTGTATACCTTTAATAAATCTTGCGAGATTTGTAAGTAGATGCGTCTACCACTTGATTATTGTTAGATCTATATGGAGATTTTACCTTCATTTGGGAGAGCATCCTAAATATACATATCTCCTAATGAATAACAATAGATGTGTGCAAATCACTTATGGAAAACTTATGAATGCCATGTTGATGAGTGTCAATATAGTTGACTCTATCTCACACATAATAGTGATTGTAGACAAGAAACATTCATCTTGTTAGGTGATGAATGTGTTCACCAAGTGACTTGGATTAAGACTTATGTTTAAGTACTTATGAGTCAATGGTAGATTGTAAGAGATCAAAGGTAATCAAATTATGTTCCTTAAATGAATGATGAAATTTAGCTATGTGCTATATACAATAATTTGTGAGACCTTCCTAAATATTGATGTTTTAGGATTATGAATAAGTCTCAGTATTTTGTCTTAACAAGGGATGAATATTCCAAAGTGATATTATGATATCCTTAGGGCTGTGAAGAATCAGAATGATGCATCTTCTGTTCACATGCTAAAGTATTGTAGTCTAAAGCATGCTAGACTAGTACTTGGTTAATTATGGGTCTTGATGGAGACTAATTAATTCTAAACATTCAAATGTGTATGAACACAAAAAGAATTTGTGTATAGACAAAGTTGAGGGAAAATTTTCATTCATTATAAGGAAAAGACATGTAACCTTTGAAGAGTTTGTTCGAAAAGCTAATAAGGAGAACTCATTGTCTAAGCTTATTCTAGATGTTAAATTAGAATTATTCTAAGGGTGACTTATAACAATGGCATGTGTTTCTTTGGTCAACTCGGAATGCAATATGAGTTGAATTCACACAATGAGGTTGATCTTGTTCAATCATATGTGTATAAATGTCATCATAAGTGATGTTACGGAAATGTTGATCAAATGGCAAGAAATATGGGGAAGGATCCATTTAGAAACAACCCGATAAGGGTATGCAGAAATGGTTTTCATTACCCAATCTGGATGATATCCTATAACACTTAAATGTAGAGGTGTCTTGCATTTGTATCATAAAAGTTTGGCAATAAGGATTTTGTAATCCAATCTAACATGGCAAACATACGACTATGTGGAGGACACAAAGGTCGTAGTGCATAATGGAGATGTGTTTGCCTTAAACGATAATCGTATCTTACAAAGACATATATTATAACCAGATTCAGATGGCCACTGAGGTTATAGTCTTAGAAGTTGAAAATAGGCAAAATTAACTTATGAGTTAAGAACACATCATGACAACTGATCTCAAATACGCAAAGTTATTTGTTAATGTTATGGATCCAACAACCTAAGGGTTTATTAGAGATCAAGTTGTGGAATGAGATTGAAGCCCATGGAAAAATGGTATGTGAAGGACACCTAACTTAGTTGACTGGAGATCCCAAGATCTAAGTTTAATAGGACAACTAACTCATATGCCTAAAGGTGATCACTGTGGGGGCATAAATGATATGCATAAGCTACTATATATGGTTATACATACCCCCAAAGTATAAAAGGGTGTTTAAATACGTCCTAGTCTATTCCTATGATATTCAGTGACAAAGAGTGAGGCTAAGCATAATATGTGGTAAATGATTTGGATGAATCACGATAACCACAATGCTTTTAATGATCTAAGGAGAATCACCTATGTTAGAGAGAAGTGGGGTTGCTTCGAATGGAATTGGGGGCACAATTCCTAGAGCTCTCGCAGAACCAGGAAAGTGTTCCACGACCATTATTGGACACGACTATGAGGAGATGACCCGGCTAGGGAGAGTCTTGTGTGAAGTGTATTGTCGTCTACACAAACGGCAGACGAGTTCAAAGACATCGAGATCTACTCAGAGCTAGTGGGCTAAGTGCATTTCATGAGCGAAGGTTCAAAGGGTAACACCTACCTATCGTATGCAAAACTCAACTGTCGAGGTTACATTGGAAATTTTAAGTGTTTTGAACAATCTCCATTCATGTGGGGGATTGTTGGGAAAATTAGTGAATGGATATTTAGTTAATTTATAATTGAACGGAATTATAATTACTAATTAAACTCCATATGTGAAACTCTTAAGTAGAGTTTTATGTCACTTGATTAGCTTTTATTAGAGTTTTATGTCTCTAATTAAATCACTAATTAAGTGAAACTTTTATTAGAGTTTTATGTCTCTAATAAAATCACCAAGAAACTCTTCACTATATACAACTCTTGTAGTAAATGGTAGGAAATGTGACTCATTGGAATGATGAGAAAACTACAAGAGAAAAATAATATGTATGAAGAATTCTTGGAGAAGTGGTGAAGACTTGAACATCTATATGTTGGGAATTATAGAGAGATGAATTTTCTCTACTCGATTCCATCACCTTCGTATCATTATTTTTCCACAAGTTCAAACACTATAATTCTATTCGATGTAACCTCGGGCGCGTGGCCATTTCCAGCAGTATAGACTGCTTCGGCTGTTGTACCCTGGGAGACAGACGCGTCGTCTTTAGTAGAGGCGCGGAATCTGTTTTAAGGGAAGCGTGTTGAACACGTGCCTCAACCAAAATCGTCAACGTTTTAGTGTGCTCTTTGTTGCAGTCAAGGAGTATTTTTCAAGACTCAAGATGATGAATACTCGAGTCTAGGATGCTATCAAGTGCGCGTGAAGGACCCACCAGTGATGCGGCTTGAATCAAGATTGGTATATATAATTATATTTATATTCTTTTTATTTAGTTATTGCAACCGGTATTGTACTATAATATTTCCTACGAATAACGAGAGTCTCGTTATTATATATTTTGTAATTATATTTTATAAACGGTGAACCTAATTCCTACAGTGTTCAACCAGATCTGACAGCCTTAAAACATACATGACATTGCGAAATTACAATGAAAAGTAGCGATCATTTGAAAATCGCTAAAATGTAACGCACTTGGTAACCAAAAAAAATATTATTATGAGAATGATGGGGTATGAATTTGATAAAATATATAATTGTGTGAAAGTTGCAAGTATTGTGATTGTGGATTAACCTGATATCAATGAAGATGCGGCTTGAGTCACCATTCGAAGAGTCGACAACAGGGTTCCAGTGAGGGAAGAGGGAGAGAGTACAGATCTCGCCTTAGTGGAGGTGGTTTGGGTTATTACTTGCGTTTATAACAAGTTTCACAACATTTTACATTGTCGATTTTCAAATCAATTAAACATTCCACAGGGACCAACCAGGCATTTAACTTAAACAATTATCTTTACCTTATTTGTAGGCCTAACTCACTTGATATAAGGAGGCAATTCTTGTACGTATTATTCACAGAATATATATACAAAGTACATTTTACATATTCCTTTACGTCAGAGCAAAAATTGTTTTGAACCCTAGCCGCTTAACACAAATCATCCAGCCCCTGTTTCAATTTTTTTTTTCTGTTCCTTCATCATGTCGACACCAGCCTCTTATTCTACTGTCAATGTCAAACCACTCCACATTGTCTACTTAGTGGCAAACATTCAAACCAAGATTCGGATCCTTGATGGCAAGAAGGTAACCTATTCACAGTGGGTTAAGCTTTTCAAGCTTCATGCCAAAGAGTACGAAGTTCTTCAACACAAAGACGATATTGATGTTCCTGCCAAGGAATCTGCGACTTACGAGTCATGGGCAAATATTGATGTTGTAGTGTTGCAGTGGATTTAACGTACGCTGTCGGATGATTTGCTGGTTAGCGTTCTGGATACAGAAACTACTGCCTATGAGGCATGGACCCATATTAAAACCATTTTCTCGGCAACAAGAGCTCACACGTTGCTTCGTTAGAACAAAGGTGTACATCTTTAACCCTAGCTACTTGTTCTTCACTTGAAGACTACTTTGAGAAACTTAAAGATCTTGCCTAACAACTCAAAGATGTGGAACAACCGATCAAAGAGTCGTGTCTTATTTTACAAATAATCCTTGGTCTTCCAAAAGAGTATGATACAATAGCATTTCTAATCAATCACACCCGTACCATGGGATGATGCGTTACATTGGTACTTCAAGAAAAACAACGCAGGATGCCCAATTAACGCTTAACAAATTGTTATGGCAGCGTCTCACGGTGAAAATCAGAACACCGATCAATAAAACGCGAGTCAATTTCTAGGTTATTACTCATCCCCTAGCTCTCAGTTTCAAAATCAAAACTAGTCCTATGGTAACTGGAGATGAGGTTATTCGTGTGGTCGTGGGAGAAATGGCCGGAGGGGAGGTCGTGGTAGGGGTCGTAATAATCAGCAGCGGTCCAACAAAAATTACAGTGACTCGCCTCAACAACCCTATGGCCCTTGGCTATGGTGGAATGGACCGCCATCTTTCCCTTATCCAGCAAAGTTAGTCTAGTCCGTGGATAACCAAACCGCCCCAATCAGCCCAGCCGACTCAGTAGGCTTCAGCACACATGAACTGGGGCTAACCGGGTTAATCTGTCCCACTGCAAAACTGGTCCCCACAACAACCTTCGACCAACATGGTGTTCAACCCATATCCCATGTTGTCCTACCCGACAACGCCTTTGTACCCGCCTACACCAACCCCGACCCAAATGCCATCTGGTTGTTACCCGCTAAACCCATCTGAACTTGGGACTACACTCGCGACCATGACATTTAATATGCCGAACCCAACTTGGAACATGAACACCGGAGCATCCACCCATTTGACACCGGAGTCGAGTAAGATCGACTCCCTTTTGTCTTTACTTTCTAATGAAAACATACTTTTTGGTAATGGTTGACAATTTTTGGCTTGGGTAATGGTTCACATCACACTCATAAATGGACCTATCGGTTAAACAATATTCTTGTTGCACCTAATGTAATAAAAAAAAACTTATTTCATTTTGTAAGTTTACTTGCAAAAACAATGTATCCGTTGAATTTGACCCTTATAGTTTTTCTTTGAAAGACCTCCTAACTAGAAAGACTCTTTCGCACCACTATAGTACCTGTGACCTCTACCCATTCATGTTTTCATCAACTGCTTTGCTTGCTTGTTCCTCCAACAAGTGGCACGATCGTCTTGGACATCCAAGCCACCATGTTTTGCAAACTTTATCATCACGTTCATTTATTTCTTGTTCTTCAAGTTTAAACAATGTTTTTTTTTTGTCAATCTTGTCATTTGGCTAATAGCAAACGTTTATCTTTTGTTGATTCTTTTCATTTACAGCTGCACCGTTTGACATAATCCATTGTGAGTTATGGACATCCCCGATTTAAAGTAAATCGGGTTATAAATATTACATGGTGTTAATCGACAATTACACTCAATACGTTTGGGTTTACCCACTTAAATACGAATCCGAGGCATTAACAACTTTTTAAAAATTTTATAAACTCATTCAAACCCAATTCCACCTTAATATTTAAACTTTTCAATGTGACCTAAGGGGAGAGTTTGACAATAATGAGTGTCTTCATTTCGCATCCTCAAACGGCCTTAATTTTTGCTTTTCTTTCCCTCGAACCTCTTCTCAAAATGGGAAAGCGAAACGAATGATTCAGCATCTAAATGACATGATCGTGTACTTTTAATACATGCTAATCTCCCTCCATCATTTTGAGTTGAAACACTTCACACCGTCGCCTATTTACATAATATAACACCATCCAAATGACTTAACTTCAATACACCTTGTTATGCTTTGTATCACCGACACCCAACATATGACAATTTGCATGTCTTTGGGTGCGAATGCTACACAAATACATCCGCTACTCAACCAGACAAGCTTCATGCTCGGTCTCTTCGTTGCATTTTTCTCGGGTATCCCGAAAAAATTCAGGGGTATCGTTGCTTTGATCCAAGTACATGTCATGTCCACATTTCCTGCCATGTGCAATTTGATGAGGCATCTTTTCCCTTCACTAAAAACCAACCTCCTCATACCTATAATTTTTTTGATGGATCCCCATTGCCTTCCACCACTAAAAATTTACATCTCCCACACCTACTGATAACACCACCCAACACCCGCCACCCTCGCTACCCACTGATAACACCGCCCCATTTCTGCCACCTCCACTTGATACCATTCTCACCCCACCCCATAGCCAAACAAACCCACCCGAACCACCCAACATGACGACTCACTTGTCGACACCACCCGCTCACATTACCCAGCCTATACGACCCGCCCACCCCTACCTCCTGTTCAAACAAATACCCATCCTATCACTACTCCGGCGAAAGATGATATACATAAACCAAACTCCAAATTTAATCTTTCCACTACAAAAGTCGCTCCAATCTCACCCTTACCTATTTCCTATCTCAAAGCATTATCTGATCCAAATTGGCAACTAGCTTTGACCAACGAGTATAACGCATTATTAAATAATAACACATGGAAGTTGGTTCCCTGTCCGAATTCTCATCTAGTAATAAGGTGTATGTGGTTGTTTAAACATGAATTCCATAAAGATGGCTCTTTAGACAGGTACAAGGATCGTTTGGTTGTTAAGGTGAAGTCACAAGCTTTCGATTGAGCCTTGACACTTTTAGTCCGGTTGTTAAACCAGCTACAATTCGTATTGTGTTGGCTGCAGCACTATCTAGAAATTGGCCAATTAATCAGCTTGATGTTAAATATGCATTCATGAATGGCACAATGCAAGAACCATTTTACATGCATCACCCCCCGGGGGGTTTTTCAATCAAGCGGCATCTAATCTAGTATGTAAATTGAAAAGGCCGCTTTATGGCTTAAAACAGGCTTCCTGGCTTGGTTCACTCGGTTCTCCAATTTTATTCTCTCAAAGGGATTCAACGGAAGTGTTTGTGATAAGTCGCTCTTTGTGTATTAGCAAGGCCCCAACATGGCATATTTATTGTTATATGTTGATGACATCATACTTATGGCTTCATCTGAGTTAGTGCTTCGAGATATAATTAGGTCGCTTTCCTCTGAATTTGGCAAGACAGATCTCGGCACGTTGCATCATTTTCTCAGTATTCATGTTACTTGCAATAAGTCTGGTATGTTCTTGTCTTAGTCCCAATATGCTAAAGATATTTTTTTCCATAGAGCTAACGTGGCCATTTGCAAGCCTTGTGCCACTCCGGTTGATAAGTCCTCTAAACTTAGTGCTACTATGGGCTCACTGCTTTCTGATGGCACTAACTACTGCAGCCTAGCTGGTGCACTTCAATATCTTACATTCACCAAACCTGACATTACATATGTCATTCAACAAGTCTGCCTGTTTATGCACATTTTAACTTCATAAAGCGAATTTTGAGGTATATTCATGGTTCTGTCCATTATGATGTCCACCTCAACGCCTCTCCTATCGGGTCACTAACGGCCTATTCAGATGCAAGCGGGGGGGGGGGGGAGGTGCCCGGACACTAGGTGTTCAACATCTGGTTATTGCGTGTTATAGGTAATAATTAAATTTCTTGGTCGTCAAGACGCGAACCCACTATTTCCAGATCTAGTACCGAAGCAAAATATAGAGGTGTGGCAAATGTGGTCGTTGAGACAACATGCCTTCATAATCTTCTTCTGGAACTACACCTACCGATGCAACGAGCTACGATCTTCTATTATGGCAACATCTCAGTATTTACTTTTCAGAGAACCTTGTTCATCACCAGTGAACTAAACATGTCGAGACTGATATTAACTTTGTACGGGAAAAAGTTCGTTTGGGCCATGTTCGTATGTTACATGTTCCTTCTTCACTTTAGTATGCAAATGTGTTCACTAAAGGCCTCTCGAGACACTTGTTTCAGTAATTTTGTGACAGTCTCAGTGTTTGTTTCAACTCCCACTCACACTGAGGGGGAGTATTATAGTGACACATGTATTGTGTTAAAAGTGATTAGAGGTAGTTTGTAAACAATTATCTTTACCTTATTTATAGGCCTACCTCACTTGATATAAGATAGCTATTCTTGTACGTATCTTTCACAGAAAATATACAGAATACATTTTGCATATTCCTTTATGAAGGACCTCTCGATCGTTGCTACTCGAGCTTTTGATCATTGATATTCAAAATCTATGTCGTCATTCCTTGCTCCAAAGAACCGCTAGTGGCTAGGGCCGGCTCTTAGCAAAGGCAAAGCAGGTGACCACCCAGGCCCCAGTTTCCTAGGAGCCCAAAATTTATAACTCACTTTAAATATATTGTGTATAGTTTTTTTTTTCTCAAAACAAAAGTCTGTATGATTAAAAACCCAATAATATTATAACCTCCTATAATTTTTAAACCTATTAACGTATTTAATTTTGGCCCATTTAACCCCTTTTTGATCTATCCCACCAACCCAATCTAACTCAATTGAAAACTTAAAATATTAAACTCAATTAGATAACAAAATTTTTATTCCATCGCCCACTTTTTTAGTATATCAATATCTATACAATATATAATAGATCGGGAATAGTTATTTTTAAATACCTAAAAGTTAAAAACTCTTTTAATTTAATGGATAAAGTACAACCCTGGAATGATGTTAAATTAGTATTTTTAACACTAATTACATTTAAATTCCACATTTTTATTACACTTTAATCTCCCATCTTTAACTTAATTTTAATAAATTAATTATTAGCTACACTTTATCCCCTTATGAAATGTACCGTACCGTAATTTTCATTCTTGTTTTGTTTTATTGTAATTCGTATTTCAATTTTAATCCTTTGTAATTTGAGACTTGATCATAATGGAAATCATAATTTGTACCATTTTTGTTTAATCATACTTGCACAATACGTAAACAATCATGAAGTACGTGTTTTATACAAAATTGAACCATGCAACGAGATTATAAATTCTTGGAAATGTTATCCATACATGTTATTATCATACACATACTTACATACACCTTTAAACCCTAAAAACATGTTTAACTATGCGTTTATGGCTCCAAATGACAAACCAAACAAGTCCAAGGACCAAAATGGATTTTTTGGAATTTCAGGTGGTCCTTGTGGACCGTATGTGTACCTTTGCGGTCTACAAGGGACCATTTTAACAACAGAAACTTGCGAATATTGTGTTTTAAACTCCATTTCCCTCATTTCAACCCCCAACCTCCTTTATTAACTCCTAAATCCTAATCCAAACTTATAAATACAACACTCCCACACCTCGTAAACATTTTCGACACCCTCTAATCATTTCCAAACTGTCTCTAATCTTCAAATTTCTCAAGGTTGGGAAAATTGCTCGAGCTTCAAAACAATGAGTTTTAAACTTGTTCTTGCACTTTTTCTTCTTCTTCTTCTTCTCCTTCCTTGGATAAACTCTAGGAGTATTACCACTTGTTTACCAAGGTAAACAAAGATGGTATACCACCATTTATGAGGTCCAATTTAGGATTTTTCTTGATTCTTCTTAAAACTTTTTTAAACATATTCATCTTTACTTTGTTTTTGGAACATCTTCAAGTTACCAACAAATCTCTGTGTTGAATAACTTGGATTGAAGTTTTATTCTAGAAACTTTGAGTTCATACACCTCCATTATATTATTTTTGTAAGGCTCTAAGTAATTTCCAAGCAATAAAGTGAGCAAACTACATCAAGTCTCCAACCATACCATGTTGAAAACACTCGTCTGGTTATCCTCTGTTGGTTACTTAGCAAATTAGATGAACTTAACTATTCATATTTTCATATATTTCTAGCTTTTATACCTTAGTTCATTATTTCAAATTTTATACCTTCATTTCATGTATTTAAACCTCAATTTCATTTATTTGAAAGCAAATGTTTTAGCACATGTTTGATTTTGGCTATTAAGTGAAATGAAACGAACCGAACCGAACCGAACCAAAATCGTAAATCTAACCAAATAAATCGAACTAATTAACCAAAAACCGATTAGTTAATAAAATAGACTAACCAATATCATCGATTTTGGCTTTGGTTGAGGGTAATAGTCAAACTAACCTAACCATACACACCCTGACAGTATCCGTGTTTCCCGTCGCATCGCACCGACACCCTTCTATAAGATAATATTTTAGAGGCCCTTTTTTTCTAGTTGCATAGGGTCCTTAAATTTTATAGTCACATAAGATCCCCGAATTTACAGTGACGACCGTGGTTTTGGCTACCTATATTTAGTTCAGCGAAGATGACTTATCGTTTCTTGTTTTTAATTAATTTTCCAATCATAAATAAGAAGGAATGTAACTTGAATTGAACATGAATTTGAATGTAACTTTTATATGAATTTTGGCTCTTTCTTTTAATTGATTTTAAGTTGAACATAATTTGGTTTGTGGAAGATGTTGTTATTGAACCTTACCAGAAATTTAACATGTTTGGTTTTAATTTGCTTTTTGAGATGTACATTATGTGTTAAAGGTTGACGTTTTGTTAACGATATTGATTGCATTTTTGTAGTTACCGGTTGAATTTTAATCTAGATGACCGAGTTGAAGTTTCCGGCTATAACGACCGGAGAAAGTGACCAAAGAAGGCGATCAGAGAGTTTACAGAAGGTGTTTGTAGTATCCGGAGGAGCACTAAATTAGATTTGAAGTACATAGGTATAATGGCTATTAAAAAATGTTTAACTCTAAAAGTTCAATAACAATCACCTTATGAACCAAGTTTGTCATGCCTGACTGAAAATTAGTACGAGATCGCGAACGCTATTACAAGTGCGGTAAAACTCATACTAGAGTTTATGCAACACATTGGTCAACGTCTATGTCCGATCCTTAGAAGAAAACAAATCGAACGGGATCGTGAGGCTACCAACGCGTTGTTAGCGCGTGATTATTTGTGTGATCAACCAGTCTACGATCCTCTCGAATTTAGACGTCATTTTAGGACAAGTAAACAATTTACGTATTACGAATGATTTGGAAGGAAAATATAATCACTTCAAATAAAGACCCGACGCAAGAGGAAAGATGGGGATTTACGGCACTACAAAAGTGTACATCTGCAATACGTGTGCTAGCATACGATACTGCATACGATGCGAAGAAAGAGTACCTAAAATTGGTGGACATTTTGCTAAAGGTATTGGCTTTTATATAACTTATATTTTTTGAAAGATGATTTTTTTTAAAAGTATTTAAATACATTAGCACTTGTACTTTAAAGGTATTATTGAGCTATACGGGAAATGATATTTAAGAAAGCCAACACGGGAAGATTTATAACATATATATATATATATATATATATATATATATTACGTGCATGAAGATCCACATGGTATACCCGATATGATTGGGAGCATAGACTGCATGTACTAGGGTTGATCAAATTATTCGGCGGCTTGGAGAGGTTTACATACTCGCGGAGACCAGAGAGGACCAACACACATCCTTCAAGTCATTGCATCATATGATCTATGGTTTTGGCATTCATTTTTTGGAGTTTCTGGTTCAAAAAATGATATCAACATTTTTGAGCAGTCACATATTATTGAGGATTGCATAGCAGGTAACGCAACCATTGCTTCTTTTTGGGCTAATGGAAATAAGTACCTACACATCTACTTTTTGGCGGATGGTATCTACCTAAGGTATATAATTGTGGTAAAAACTTTTAGAGACCATATTGACAATAAAATAGCTCATTTTGAAAAGGTTCATGGATTAGCAAGAAAAGATATCGAAAGGGTTTTCAGTGTCTTCAACAACGTTGGCATTGTAACGCCCAGCGTCCCTAAACTCTAGACACTTGGCAAGAACAGTCCTTGAACTTCTATTGATTGTCAGTTTTAGTCCCTGAAGTTTTGTGATGTTAATACTTTGATACTTTTGGCATGAATCTTATTTATATGGATGCTTGATACTAAGATGCTTGATTCTTGACACTTAAACTATGAGACTTGATACTTAATCTAGATACTTGACTCTTGATGCTTAATCTAGATACTTGACTCTTGATACTTATTCTAGACACTTGATTCTTGATACTATGGAAACTAGATTCTTTATGTTGATTCTTGATACTTGATACTTGGACTCTTGATTGTTGATGCTTGAGAAACTATGATTCTTGACTCTTGAGACTTAAATTGGTGCTTGACTCCTTAGACTCGTGAAACTTGATTCTTGGTTGAACGACAGACTGGGGTCTTGTCACTGGCGGAATCTATGAAACTTGGAAACTTTTGGGATGTAACGTAATCTAGATACTTTACATAAACTATACGCAACGCAACGCCTAACCTAACACACAAAAGCGAATCAAAATCGAGAACGCGGAAAAGATGGATTGGCCAGAGTGGCCGTCCGATCGGATGACCACCCTATCGGATGACCATCCGATCAGATGACCACTCGAACGGGTGACCACCCTATCCACCTTGCACCGCCTTAACATCCTTTCTCACTATAAATAGACCTGTCACATCACCATTTTGAGTGATGTGACAGCTCTGCTCGACCAGACACGTGCAAACACCTTTCTCCCCCATTTTCTCGCTGATTTCTGTACGTTTTAGGCTAGATTCTTGTACTTTCTTGATCTACACATCATTCTCTACATGACTCTCAATTGAAATCACACTTTTCACTGTGAAATCTCTCGGATCTGAGTTCTTTAGAGTGATATCATCATGAAGGTTGTACAAACTGACATGTGATGTCATTCTAAGCAATATCTAGCTCAGATCTAAGATGATTCATGCATTTTTACACTAAATCCAACCTAAATCTAAACTAAATCTAGACTTTTTCCTATGAAACTTGACTGTCTTCATCTTTTTCTAAAACTTTTACTTTATTCGGGGGGAACCGGGTCTACACTAACTGTAGATCTGATGAATATTCTAGAGTTGGTGTCGATCTAAGTCCTTGCCGAAAAAGACGAGCAAAGCACGAATTCCGACATAAACCCGTCAGGGACATACGACTGACCGGACAGGGGTGGTTCCCACCGATCAGAACGGTTGTGAACTGATAGGTTACCGTTGTCTCAATGCGTGCTGTACCGTCACCGTTAAACTAGAAACTTAGAATTTTCACAAAGTTGGTAACCAAGAACAAGGGTTGCCCGATCGAGCGGCAACCCGATCGGACAGTCGTCCGATCGGACAACCACCCTATCAGGTGACACTTATTTTGAAATCCTTTAAACACTTAGTAACTTTTCAAAATTTGAAGTCTTGATCGAAGGACAACCCGATCGAACAGCCGTCCGATCGAGCAACCCTCCGATTGAGGTGATCCAGGGTGATAGCCATTCGGATTGAATGGCAATCCGATCGGATTACCATCCGATCAGACAGCCACCCCATTTGTCACTTATGCTTTCCACTCAAGTGGCAACCGGATCGGATGGCTATCCGATCGGGCAGCCATCTGTCTTCACCACACATCAAGGCCACTCGACCGACTGGCAATCCGATCGGATAGCCTTCCGATCAGACAGCCATATGATCTAGTGACAGGGTTTGACACATTATTCAATCTCGTTACCATGCACGACTCTTATCCTTTTGTAATCTAACCAGGCTAATTCTAAAAGAGCTCCCTTTGATCTAATAGCAGTTTATACTGTTTAGCAATCACTGTGAGTATACTCGATCCCCTTTTTACTTTAAACTTTTGGGGTGTAACATGTATTCTATGAAACTTAAACTTGAATCTTTGAAACTTATACTCTATCCTATGTGAGCATGAAACTTGTGATTCTTGATTCTTGACTCTTTGTGCTATCTGACGTTTAATCCAGAGTGTGTAGTTCCGCCTTAACAATAGTAGCGCTATAGGAGATGCACCTCTCCCATTATTCTCGGGGGTATTGTTAGAAGGATTCTAGTTTACCTTGAGTCTTGGGTAAACACTAAAGCATCGGGAAACTTGGGCTATCACTGCGTGGACTACGACACCAGCACGGCTGGAACTATTTTATTGTTTACACTATGGATATGAGTTGTTTTAACCTATTATTCTAATATCAAACTTGTATACTCTCCAATACTTTTGTATTGATATTTTAATACATGTTGCAGGCTGATAGGATGCTTGGAAATGCATGGAAATCAGCTAGGAGATGCTTAGAAACGTTGCCTAGTTAACTTAGAATCTTTGAACAATATTCGTTTTGGTCTGTATTCGATACTTTTGTTGGTTGTGCCTGCTTTTAGACAATGTTATGATGAATTTGATCTAATTGCTATTGAAACAAATAGTGTTATGGAATTCTCCTGAGCAATCTGAACGCTTAGTGCTCGCATCCCGATGTTTCCGCCATCGGTTGGGGTGTGACAGATGGTATCAGAGCCGTAACTATAGGGAATTAGGATAAGTAGGAATACTTGACCTAGTCTATAGTTCTAGGAATCTTGACTCTTGTTTGTTATTTAAGACTTATGTATTCTACCGTATCTGCTTCCTAGCAGCACATTTCCCTGTTAAACTTACATGCCTTTCCTAAGGCTGATACAACATACACTTGATGCTTTGGAAACGCTGTAAATCAGTGTTTGTATCTTGCATGAGATTTGTCTTCAAGACAGGAGTGACATCCAAACCTTGATGGAAAATCTCCATATTATTCTAGCAGGTCTTATCTGCGGATGAGTACCAACGCTATTAGGGTGCGACGTTGTCAAGTTAGAAGTGAAACTCAAATCTTGATAACTAGCCCCACTCCGTGATTTTCATGTCTCGCCAAAGTCTCGTAACTTCCGACCAATTGGGTACGTGAAATGGCCAAAAGGACGAATATGGTATGCCTAACATCGATGACGTATTTGTCTAAGTAAGTCAAGACACGTTACCTCAATTCGAAAGGGGTTCGAATCACTTTGGTCAGTCACCGTTCCTCTACCCAGAACACTCTATGTTTTACTAGCCTATCTTTTATGTTATCTCGATTTTATGTATGTGGTTTTAAACTCGATTCCTTGATCATTTCGGTTACTTTTACACAAATCATACATTGTCCGCAATCTAAAACGTAAATTCTAATCTCAGATCGAACTAAATTTATGAAGCTTTATTCTATGTGCAATCTATGTGATAATGTGATTGTAAGAAACTAGGTGTAACATGGCATGGAATACGAGGGGAAAGTGACGTGTCCGAAACATGGTGGATACGCCGCTGGTACTTCCTATATATAAGTGTTTCTGGCATGCTACTAACTTTCGTACCAAATTCCATGCGAAATTTAGTGTCTGATGTGGGATTCTAAGGCTATGGAAAGTCCATTTGTGTAATCTATGAGAAACTTATGTGAAATCTGTCGTGTACTCTAAGTGAAATCTATGTGTAAGCTACGTATGTGTGATGGAGAAACAAAATACGAAATGTAGCCTAGCGCCGAAGACGAGGGGGAAAGTGGCATGTCCGAAGCGTGGTGGATACGCCGCTGGTACTTCCTATATATAAGCGTTTTGGCATGCTACCAAACCTTCGTACCACGCGCTAAGCGAAATTCGTAGTTTTGTAGGCTCGGGTTTGAGTGATTGAATCTACCTTGTTATTCTATGTGGTTGAATCTAACTGGTTAATCTATGTTTGAGAAGTGGTGAAATCGAAAGCGGTGGTTAACGAGGCATGACACCGACGACGGGACCGGACGTGGCATGATTGAAGCATGGTGGATACGCCGCTGGTACTTCCTATATATAAGTGCGTCTGTCATGTTGCCGAACTTTCGTAACACGTGCCATGCAGGATTTCGTTGGTTGTGGATTGTTAGCACGAGTCTATGTGAAACTGTGTGAATCTATTGGAGTCTATTGAATCTATTGAATCTATTTGGAGTCTATTGAATCTATTGAATTTATGGGAATCTAATGGAACTGTCGAAATCTATTGGAATCTACTTGAGACTATTTGAATCTACTTGGATTAATCTATGATGAGTGTGGATATTGACATGTGAACATGACATCGAGTACGAGGTGGAAGTATTTTGTCCGAAGCGTGGTGGATACGCCGCTGGTACTTCCTATATATAAGCGTTTCCGACATACTGCCAAGCTTCGTACACCATGCCATGTGAGGGTAGTGGATTGCAGTGTGTAATCTATTGGAATCTATTTGTTTAGTCTACGTATGTATTGTGATAATGATGAGTGTATTGTTTGGCAAATGCGACACGTAACAAGACACCGAGTGCGGGGTGGAAGCAATATGCCCGAAGCGTGGTGGATACGCCGCTGGTACTTCCTATATATAAGCGCTTCTGGCCTGTTGCCAAACTCCGTACAACGCACCATGCTAAGGTCGTAGTTTTGCGGAATCTATAAGAATCTTATGAATCTTGAGTCTTAGTCTACCGTGCATGAACCTATGTCGACCTATGTTAATTTAGACTTATACGATCCTCTTATTGGATCTTTAGGATGTCTTCTCTAAAGCTATCTGACACTCTCATGAAATCCAGGGAGAAGTCTCAGAAAAAGATGATGTCGTTCATGGCCGACCAGATTGCTCGAGTCGTGCCAAAGATCGTCTCTGAGCTCCAAGGATCAAACACACCTCCGTCCTCTGTGGACTCCAAGGCTGAGAAGCAAAAGCCTACAAAGTTCAACTATAAGCATTTCATCTCTTGCAACCCTAAGTCTTTCACGGGCAGTGATGGAGTGACTTCTATGCTCGAGTGGTTCGACAGCATCGAGGTTACCTTCATTAATAGTGAGTGCCCAGATCACTTAAAGACTAGGAGTGCCACTGGAATGTTCCAAGGCAGAGCGTTGGAGTGGTGGTCGAATGAGAGAAACATCCGTTCAAATGAAGAAGCCTATGCTCTTCCATGGGCTGAGGTGCGAGAACTAATGATGCTTGAGTTCTGCCCTCCTCATGAACAACTGAAGCTTGAAGAAGAGTTTTGGCATCTGAAGCAGGTTGGTGATGATAACCTGGCTTATACTACCCGTTTTAAGCAGCTGAGTCTTATCGTTCCTCACTTAGTTTCGACTCCTAAACGAATGATAACCAAGTACATCAATGGTCTACCTCCTGCTATGCGTGATTCTATTGAAGCAGCTCAACTGGAAACTATTGAAGAAGTCTATCGTTTGGCAGCAAATTTGAACAACAACCGTGTGCGTGATAAGCAGTTCGCTACTCCTGCTCCCTCCAAGTCTGCAAATCAAGTTACCCCGCAGCCAGGCGGCAACAAGAAAAAGAAAAGGAAAGCTCAGGGTTCCGGATGTAATGCTATTACTCCTGCTGCAAACCCTGCAAAACCTGCTCCTACTACTGCTGCTGCTAACCCTGCTGCTCCCGAAGCTAAGAAGCAATACAATGGGTCTCATCCCAAGTGTGCAACTTGCAACTACCATCATCATGCTGCTTCTGCATGTCGACTGTGCACCAACTGTAATCGCTATGGTCACACGACTCCGTACTGTCGTCAAGCTAACCCTGCACAACAAGCTCAGCAAGCCCCAGCTCGGGCAGCATGTCACACCCCGACTTCCACGTGTCTCACCGGTGGGCCCGGTGGGGGATTACCGTGATGTAGTTGGCAACAATATAGTCAAACCACACAATTATATGAATGCACAGCGGAAGCATAAAGATAAATATATTTCAACGTTAAGTGTAATATCAAAGTATCACCATTGTTGAAATAAAATCCACAGGGGATCAATAATAATAATAATAAAGTATTGTTCAACAGACTTCAGGCATCTTAAGCTTGCGAGACTTCTAATGATGCTAAGAAGAAATCCCAGCCAATTACGCATAGTACCTGCATTTAGTCTTTTTGGGAAAATACGTCAGTTTACACTGGTAAATACATTCAACTGACACTTTTCTAAAATGTTTAATAAAATTGGTTTAAATGCACAAGGCACAAACTCTTTATAACTTGGGATAATTTGTAATTAAATCTTGTAAAGAATTACATGTTTACTTATGCGTTCGGTCGCCCGGGTCGTGCCGGGTTAAAGTTTAATAGACACACCACATAGTATAAAACCGTGGCGGGAAAACCAACGGCTATACCTTTATAATCATGGACATAATGCCGGGTGTACGCCTACACCCGGATGTCAAGGTCGTGGCCATTTCGTGAAATGCTGCCAAGGATATCCGGGACATGGTCATTAAGCCCCCAAAGGCGTAAAGCCAAACAAAACAAATTTTTAAACGGGTCACATTGATAATACCCAACTACTAATGAGTTGGGGTCAATTGCCCGACCAAGCGGTATTTTAGATACCATAACCCAAGCCCGTATAACGGAAAAATAAGTTAAAAGTATTTACCTTTGCAAGTATAAATCCTTAATTGAAATAAATTGCAGATAGCTTTTACTGGTCCCCTAATCTGGAACGAAGGTTTAAATTAACCTATTAGAATCCTAACGGGTCTTTAATCTAGCCGTAGCTTAGACCGGTCAGTTTCAACGGATAGTTTCGGTTTAATCGCGTGAAAGGCGAAAACCGGGAATGGAATGTGATTTTGACCCAACAAGTTTGAAGACTTGTTTTATATGGGTATAATAACCACACTCTGGATTTTGGGGTCAAAACAATATGGTTTGACCCGTTTCGGCTATTTTATGTAAACTAGTTACATAAGCCGAACCGTGCGCGCAAATGGCGTAACGGTTAACCGTAAGAGTCCTACACTGTTTTTCCTAAGTCAATATGCCTTAAAGAGGTTGTGGTAATAGTAGGATACCTTCCATAATGCTCGTAACGAGTTTAAGTTCATATTATGCCCCGTAGGGGTATTTCGGTCTTTTTTTAAAGATTATAAAAGAGGTTTATGAGTTCTACAGGAAATCTGAGTTTCCCGAACAGTTTATAAAGTCTAAAATACTTTATTTATTATTTAAAATCAGTAGCAACTGGAATCGGGTCAAAAGACCTTGTAGAACTCAAGTTATGGCCGAAAAGGGCATATTCGGTATTTACCGAACCGTTGCCATAACCGCAGGTTATGAGCAGGTCAAAAATAATTAAAAATCTTTAAAAATCCCAAAATATTATTTTACATCAGTGTGTAAAAGGTTTGGTGTTGAAATCTGGGTTTAGATAGGCGTTATGCTAATTGCGCTATTTAATTACTAAAGTTCCGTAATTTGCGCTATTTAGCATAACTCCTATTCTGTACCTCGGATTGGCGTGAAATTTTAGGGACATGCTTAGAAATCAGTAACCAAGGTTATGATCCTTTCACATGTCCGAAATTCTCGTTTTAAATTAAAAAGGGCGTTACAGTCAACTTTTAAGCATTTAACGGAAATGTGTAAAAGACTCGGACAAACAACGAACCGGTCACGGAGGTTTATACCATCATGTAACCTGGTCCTAAGAGAGTCCTAAAGCATATCTAAATCATACTTTAACGGGTCAGAACTGAAGTCAATGCAAAAGTCAAACTTTTGCGACTTTCGGCTCCGAACCGGGTCAAAACAGTAAATGGTCGGATCAAACAAGCTTAGACTAGTTAATATACTTATTATCATGTTTTATGAGTGTTTAAACAGGTTACATATCATCTACATTACAGATTATGCATGAATTCACAAAATGGCATTTCTGTTGACTTTTTCTAAGCACGTTTGACTCAACATTCGGACTAGTTGGAGTGGAAATCAGAGGGTGCCCTTTTTGGGGTTTAATGCCCACATGATTACCATCATATAACTATCTTTGATTCGACAAATCACTGGACCATTCGTGATTTATCGCAAAGTCAATCGTTAATTATGACGGATTGACTTTTAGGCTAAAACTATGGAAAAAGGAAACCACAAAGGGTTAGGCAACTTACAGAAGCTTGGTGCACGACTAAGGATGATAGAAGAATGCTTGGAAGCTCCAGAGATGATCAAGAGAGCAGGTTTTGAGGTGTGTTTCATTTGTGCACAATACCTTGCCTTTTATAGTGAAAAAATGGCATAGGATCATTACAACTCAACCTACAAGGGATCATGGATGTTCAGCAGGTGGCCCTGGGTGCTAGGGGTCATGTAGAGGGCGCCCATGCTTCATTAATTGCTCAAATGATCGTTCACAAGCTCAAACAGCAAGTCTGTCCAAGTATTCTGCATCTGGGACTCATACGCGGCCCGCATTAGGATTCAGCAACTCATACGCGGGCCGCATGAATCCTAATGTCAGAAAACGTATCTTCAACTGGCGCGCGGCCCGCATTAGCTCAACCATAACCTTAACGCGGCCCGCCTGGGGGTTAAATTCCAAGATTTTCAAATTTTTTGTAATGATTAACCTGACCTTTCGGTTTCGAAGGGGTAACTTTGCGATTTGGCCCTCGATTATTTACAATGAAGGGCCTCGTGACTTTTACCCGCATTGTTAAGTCCTCGATTAGTTTAATTACTATCCGAAAAGCCTTAACTTTCATTGTTGACGCTTTTAACCCCTCGCATACGAATTTGATCATAACTTTCTCGTTTTAAAACGGAACTTCACGAAATTTATATAGTATATTCTAGGGAGCGTATTTTACTATTACAGAGCCTCGGGTTCGTCAAAGGGTCACTCAGAGGTATAAATTAAACATGTTGACACGATTAACCCCTGTAGCTTGTAATCCCTCACTTTCTCCCGCGTTTCGCCCCGTACGATCCATGATTTATTCGTTTGAAGGTACGAGCATCAGTTAGGGTTACTATATAGTATATTTACCCTTTGTTGACATTTATAACCCTCGAATTTACATACTTTCAAGGTTTGTCAACTTTAGTCCTTTATTTAATATTTAATGCCACGTGTAAACTCATGACACGTGTTAACACATTATTGGACACAAAAATTCGAGGTGTTACACAGCATTACCAGCACCTCCAGCTCCTCTACAGAATCCTAGGCCAGTCATTGCTGTTCATGCATGCTACAAGTGTAGAGATACTACCCACCTCCGTAACCAGTGTCCTCAGCTAAACCAGGACCAGGAGCCAGCCGCTCGTGGACGAGCGTTCAACCTTAACGCGAATTAGGCTCATAATGACAATGATATTATCAATGGTATGTTCCTTGTGAATAACCTTTATGCTTCAATTCTATTTGATACTGGTGCCGATAAAAGCTTTGTGTCCGTGGAATTTGAGTCTTTGATAAACTGTACACGCTCCAAGTTACCTGAGCCATTCTCTGTTGAGGTCGCTAATGGTAAGTTGATTCTTGTAAATTCTATCGTGCGTGATTGTTCCTTGATTATTAACGATCACGTCTTCTCTATTGATCTTATACCCATGCGATTAGGAAGTTTTGATGTCATCATTGGCATGGACTGGTTGCGTAAAAACCATGCCGAGATAGTTTGTCATGAGAAACTTGTTCGTCTTCCTCTTCCCTCTGATGATACTTTGATCGTCTATGGAGACCGACCTTCAAAAGGGCTGAGATTGATGTCATGCACACAAGCGAGCAGAAGCTTACGTAAACAGAACCATGCCTTCTTGGCCCACGTGGTGGAACAAAAAGGCAAGGGGAAGAACATAAGCGACGTTCCAGTGGTGTGTGACTTCACTGATGTCTTTCTTGAAGATCTTCCTGGTCTTCCTCCTCCCAGATCCGTTGACTTTCATATTAATCTCATACCTGGCGCGGCTCCTGTAGCCAGGGCTCCCTATCATCTTGCACCTTCTGAGATGCAAGAGTTATCTAACCAACTGCAGGAACTACTTGATAAGGGTTTTATTTGTCCAAGTACCTCTCCGTGGGGTACTCCCGTTTTATTCGTCAAGAAGAAGGATGGTTCGTTTCGTATGTGTATCGACTACTGTGAACTTAAAAGCTTACCGTGAAGAATCGTTATCCACTCCCTCGCATTGTGTCACACCCCGAAATATAAGAGCTGGCGTGACTGGACCGGTATCTTCATTGCACAGCGGAAGCAAAAATCTAAGACTTCTAAACAATGGACGCCGCTAAGTACTCGAATTCCCATGGGTTCTCCTATTCCAACCGTTCCATATTTTTGAAAATGCAACCTGAGAAAGAACATGCGAAAAAGTCAACATAAAGTTGAGCGAGTTCATAGTTTGTTTTAGAAAGATTTTAAACAAATCTTTTTGTATACCGGTTTAAAAGCTGTGGAGAAAATTTAGTAAAATCAGTTTCTTGGCATGTTATATGAAAACGGTGGGTCTAGCCCACAAGAGTATTCGTGCATTGCACGAGAGAGAATGGGCCGAGCCCAAAAAAGTATTTGTAAGCAGGACCAACACGTCCTCTTACTTGTACATAAGTTGAAAACATTATCAAAGTTTGTAAATACATGTATTATGAGTTTGCGTCAAATGAATATTAAAAACATTTGAAAGTTATAGTGTTGTAAGTTGATATGTAAAGCGTCTATGAACATGTTGATCATTAATGTTTCGCGAGGACATTAATATATGCGACGACATAGGAGGTACTCAACCCGCGTAGGCAATTTAAGTGTCGAACTCTCGACGCTGGACACAACAGCACTCTAAGTGGTCACCCATGGACCGTGAGTGGGGCTCGCCCGTACCCATTAGATCTAACCTTTGTTCCTTGGTCCTCAAAAGGATTAATGGCACCTCAGTTACAGCCTATGCTCACATGATCTAAGAGTTCATTCCATAACTTAATCATACCTAAGTTTGACATGTATTTCCCCCTGAAAGTTGTAAACCGTAACGTTGAAAGAAAAGGGGGACATGATCTCACTGAGTTGTCTCGTTTTTCGTACGCAGGCCAACCCAGTTCCGTTGTTGTAACTAGGACATTCTCGTCACTAGTCATGAAAATCTTGCATGTTTGCGAAAATACGCGTTTGTTTTGTAAAACCGGTATGTTTAGTATAAACCTTTCGTAAACCTTTCGAGTTCGTTGAAATTCATTTGCAACATGGTTTATAAAGATGTGTTTTCGTTCATCGAAATAGTGTTTTCTTTTGCAAAAACTTGCATGTCTTTCCACCCCCGAAAACATTTATAAAAATGTAAAAAAAAAAAACAGTAAAAAGTGGGGGTTATGAACTCACCTGGATATTCCTGTGCAAAGCTAGCCTAGCGTGATTCCGAAGTGTCGTTCCAAGAACGTGAATTAGCTAGCGTGCATCTATAGTATTCCTAACATGGAATAACTTATCAGTTTCTAATTTAAACATAGTTAAACTACGTGTCCGAGCTCTACCGAGTCGTTAATAAACGACTCTACAAAGGTGTTCTTATTTTGGTTTGGAATAACCAACTTATGGTTATTTGATCCCGTTTATAGTCGAGATAAAACTAAGTCGCGAAATCGACTTAGCTTTTGAGTATTATAAAATATGTATTTGTATATATAAATATAAATATACATACGAAGTCGTGTTAGTCATCGCGAATAAAAGGGCGTAGATGAAATGGTACATATTCGAATGTCGTATGTGATTCTGTAATATACCGTTGTAGCTTTCGTAGGATTGACATAGTTACATATATGTATGCATATATATCTTCGAAAACTAGACGTTTAAAACGAATATAAATAATTGTATTCACTTTACAAGAATTCGAATTCTAAACGTTTGAAAGAAATGTAAATAATTATATTAATAATATACGACTTCCGAATATTAAACATTTGAAATAAGAATTCCGAATCGTTGACATTTGGAATAAATATAAAAATTACATTTATTTTATAAAAGTATACGAGTTAACGACGTTCGAAATAAATATAACATTATATTTATTATATAAAAGCGTTCGGAATTATCAATGGTCGAAATAATTATAAACATTATGTTTATGTTAAACAAGCATGAGGTTTCGTTAACTTATACCTCGTTTTGTAAATCGTAGATCGCCGTCAAATAAGTATATATTTAAATTTACTTTATAAGAAAAATAAGCTCGAATTCCATTAAGTGTCGTTTTTGAAACTATAAATACGTGTCGTGTTTCGGATTTTTATGAAAATCGGACAGAGTTTCCTCTGTTTTTGGACTACCCCGACAGTAAAAGTCGTCGTATTTTTATCAAAATTCAACAATTTTCAGCAACAATTCAAGCAATTATATCAAATTTTCGCCAAAGCATCGTAATATATAATAAATCTTGTGAAATGCGCCAAAGATAAAACAAAATAACTAAGGTATCGGTCGAGCTCGATTCGCGTAGTCTAAAAATCTAAAAACTATATCGATTTGAACTAAATCTCGCGTCATTAAAACTTTACCGGATCTTCGCTGGCTGTGGTTGACTGCGTTGACCGTCTGTTGACCCGAGTTGACTCGGGTGTTGACCGAGTCAACCGGGTTTGTCACGAACGCAGCTGAGTTGACTCGAGCCCGACTGAGTCGTGAAACCCGAAACAAATCCAACTCGGACCGAAACTGATGAACCAAACCAAAAGCTGGCTCGTCGAACCGAACCCGAACCACACTAGATCTGACATGGAACCCGAGACGTCACACGAACCGCTGCTGACTTCTGTTGACCCGAATAGAACCCGAATCAAGATCTGAGATGAACTGAAACACCTGTCAGACTTCTGAACTAACCCAAACAGGTAAGATCGTTGACCCGAACCGTTGATCGAACCCCTACTGAAACGAAGAGCTTCGATTAAAAAAAAAGAACAAGATTTTTAAGAGAATGAAGACAGAAACGGGGGGGGGGGGGTGTTTACCGGTGTTTGTCGGAGTCGTAACTGGTCGCCGGAAATCAAACGGCTTCTAGCCGTTGTCAACCACCGGAATCCACCATCGTCGCCTCCTTCGCCGCCGCCGTGAGCGGCGGCGCTGCTCCTCCATCTCTGATTCCTCTCTTTCTCTCCTACTCGAACCGTCTCTCAGTCTTGTCGAAACCCACGTCGGCTAGTCGTCGCTCAAGCTTCTCGCCGGACCACCGAGGTGTGGTGGCCGGCCCCACAACTGTCGTCGGCCCCCCTGTGGTTGTCGGTTGAGTGCGTGGTTAACAGGTACACGAAGGAGAAAGGGGGTGTTGTCGGACCATCATGACGCCGGAGATGGAGTCCGGTTGTGTCGAGAGGGATAGAGGAGAGCAGGTTGTTGTGGGACTTTGTTTGGAGAGGATGAACTCCATGTGTGTGTGTGTGTGTGATCTTGAAATTGGCAGGGGAAAGGATTTGAGAGGGGAAAGTTGTTGTGAGTGGCTGATGATAAGGGGTTATTAGGGTTTCACTACCCTTAAATACTTAGGTTTGGTTAGTGGGCTTGGGCCCAAGGCCCACAAGCCCACTTCCCGTGTTTTGAGTGGCCCGTCCGCACCTACGAACCGGAACTCCATGTAACGTTGTAAATCATATTTTTTTTGGTTCAAAGATAGTTAAATTGGCGTATGTAGTTGTTGTTGTCGCATTTTAATCGTCGGTTGCGTAAAAGCACGTAGATTGCGTCGGTTGCCGTTTCAATCCGTTTTTCGATCCGGTTTCGACTACGGATAATAAAATTTAAAAGCGAAGCTAATTATATCGAAACATTTCAGTTTTTAAGTTAATACGCGTGTCTGATGCTTTCGTTTCGTCGTTGATTGTCGGTGTGTTACTGTTTCCGCGTTTTTCATACTCGTTTGCGTTTTGTATCGTTCGAAAGCATGAAAGTTTCGCAAAACTAAATTTATAAATATAAAATACGTGTATAAATTCGTATTCGTCGGTGTTGTCAGTATTTTGTTCGGTTTCAGCGCGTTATCGTTTAATATTATGTAGTTTCTTCGCGGATCGTCACACGCGCACTGTAAAGTCGAGTAGGCGTTCACATGCATTCAAATAGCCTAATTAAGTTAATTCGTGTCTTAAACACTATTTGTTATCGCCTTAAACGTTTGTTAATTGCGAAATTAAGAGGCGTTAATTACCGGTTGTCACATTCTCCCCCTGTTACAGAAATTTCGTCCTCGAAATTTAGACTATGTTATCTCCTCAGAGTTGTGACATTCCTAGGTAAGTCCGAATAATACCAAAGTGAATGACCGCGTAATCGAATCAAGACTTATTCGGATTACGTGAGTGTAAGAACATTTTGCATCGATAAGAACCCAATGGTTCAACTAATTTGTTCCAGAAATCGATATCAAGTGAACGAAGTGTTGTGATACTATCACCAATGTAACCAAGTTTACGGGGTTCAATAACCGAGGAATGTTGACCAATAGAATTCCAAATGAACGTTCACAATATGCAAATCAATTTTTGAAACAATAGAATTCACTACCAACGGAAACTTGTGTTGGTTGTTGTATGATTGAAACTCGAATGTAACAAGTTCAATTGAATAGAATCATAAAAATGATTTGTCAACAATCAACTGTTAAATGAATAAAATCAACGTGTTGAAATTATTGAATTGCCAAGATACACCGAAATGAAATACAACCGAACCCGGTGTATCATCGTCTTAATACATAGTTGCAATAAGACTACTTAAATGATTAGTCAAACAAGACGCATACATAGTTTCGCATGAATTATTGATCATGATTAGCACAAGCTACAAGTTTATACCGACACCACAAGGTGTCGTAGTGATTGAAATAATTTAACAATAGCGGTGACCGAACAAGCATCACTGTGTTTGAAATCAAATGTAAGGTTCATCGAAGTAAATCTGAAGATATATTTCAAAGAAATCTCGTAGGATTTTCAACTGAAAACGAAACAATAAATAATGTTTTTCGATCGAAGTTGGAAAGCAATAAACATTACAACAAAATGTTCGATCGATGATGAAGGAACCGTTAAGAGGCACACCGAAATATGACATGAACTTGTGTACCATTGTCTTAACACACAATTGTATTAAGACTGATTTAACATGATAAATCAACAAAACAGATTTAATATCAATAAACAAATAAATAAATAATTAAATCCGTACATGATGTGAGCAACAAGATTAGCACAAGCTTCAAATTTGGGAGAACGTCACCACAAGGTGATCGTGATCAAGGAAACGATTCAATGAAATCGAAGACCAAACAAGCATGTTATGGTTCAAAGCAAATGGAGTGCTTCTTGGGATTATTTGGAATATGATGGCCTCAATCCATCATATGGAATCTTGAATCGAATATATATTACGAGCAAGTTCAATCAATTGAACTTGGTAGAAACACAATCCAACAATAAATTCATGTATCAATAAGATAGTTTTGACATGGCCACAACGAAAAACCATGTATACCACTCAAAAGAAAATGAGTTTTCCAAGAAATTTGTCGACTCGATATCAAAGAGTCAACGCTTTGCAATAATGTGGTTCATCTAGATAACAATGCAAAGATCAAGTATAGCGAAACGATATTTGGGCTTTGATAAAACAACAATTTAGAGTGAAGCCCTCCAATGGTCTTCACAAATCAATCAAACCACATGCGCACCAAACAATGCATGTGTAACGTGTGAATTTGTCAATAAATGAAACAAATGAGTGTTCGCTATCATGAAATAAAATTTTCGTGATGCAATGACCCTTGGGTGGAGTAGAGATGCAAAAATCTACTCACTATATGCAAAAATCAGAATTTCAATAAAAGGCATTTAAGGAGTTTACCTGGAATTTCAAGCATAGCGTAATCGCCATTAATGAGGAACGGGGAGTGCGAAGACATGTGACTTCTTTTGCAGCACCAATAATTGTGAGTCTCTTTAGACTAAGCATCAATCTTAATGAAATCTTGTTTTAGTGTACCTCAGCGTGATTCGTGTCGTTTGCAGGATCACTTGCCAATTTGCCGCTTTCGACTAGTAGTTCTCCCACTGACGGGGTTAGCATCGTTGTTGTCATGCTCAATCATGTTTTTCCAAATGCCTTGCCTCGAAAGTCGTGTGTGATGTATTTCAACGTCCGCTAACGTATAGTTTAAGTTTCAAGTGTATTCGCGCCGTAGCGTTTCGTTCCGCGTAGGTTACCTGCTCGGGTAAGTGAAATAGCATAGACGACATAATATGATGGCGTTTTGCCCGAGTTGTTAGTCACTGTTTCTATGTGAGGACCCTTAATGAATTTCGACATATGTTTCTCATCAAGAGTTTTCCAAAGGTCCTATATACGTGTTATCAAAACTCTCAAGTTTTTGCTTAGTGTACGAATCTGTTTCGTGAATCGTGTATCAATACAACACTTGTCTTTGTTTAAAAATCAAAACTGTTGACTCGCTGTTCTCAGCAACGGTTGGAACCCATATTCGAGTCTTAGGCGTTCTGTATGCGTTTAAGCCTTAATAATCTAAGTCCCCAGAGGATAGCGAGGTTAAAGCCTAGGTATCTCTACAGAAACCTAATTCGCTGAAACCTATAGCTCTGATACCAATCTGTCACACCCCGAAATATAAGAGCTGGCGTGACTGGACCGGTATCTTCATTGCACAGCGGAAGCAAAAATCTAAGACTTCTAAACAATGGACGCCGCTAAGTACTCGAATTCCCATGGGTTCTCCTATTCCAACCGTTCCATATTTTTGAAAATGCAACCTGAGAAAGAACATGCGAAAAAGTCAACATAAAGTTGAGCGAGTTCATAGTTTGTTTTAGAAAGATTTTAAACAAATCTTTTTGTATACCGGTTTAAAAGCTGTGGAGAAAATTTAGTAAAATCAGTTTCTTGGCATGTTATATGAAAACGGTGGGTCTAGCCCACAAGAGTATTCGTGCATTGCACGAGAGAGAATGGGCCGAGCCCAAAAAAGTATTTGTAAGCAGGACCAACACGTCCTCTTACTTGTACATAAGTTGAAAACATTATCAAAGTTTGTAAATACATGTATTATGAGTTTGCGTCAAATGAATATTAAAAACATTTGAAAGTTATAGTGTTGTAAGTTGGTATGTAAAGCGTCTATGAACATGTTGATCATTAATGTTTCGCGAGGACATTAATATATGCGACGACATAGGAGGTACTCAACCCGCGTAGGCAATTTAAGTGTCGAACTCTCGACGCTGGACACAACAGCACTCTAAGTGGTCACCCATGGACCGTGAGTGGGGCTCGCCCGTACCCATTAGATCTAACCTTTGTTCCTTGGTCCTCAAAAGGATTAATGGCACCTCAGTTACAGCCTATGCTCACATGATCTAAGAGTTCATTCCATAACTTAATCATACCTAAGTTTGACATGTATTTCCCCCTGAAAGTTGTAAACCGTAACGTTGAAAGAAAAGGGGGACATGATCTCACTGAGTTGTCTCGTTTTTCGTACGCAGGCCAACCCAGTTCCGTTGTTGTAACTAGGACATTCTCGTCACTAGTCATGAAAATCTTGCATGTTTGCGAAAATACGCGTTTGTTTTGTAAAACCGGTATGTTTAGTATAAACCTTTCGTAAACCTTTCGAGTTCGTTGAAATTCATTTGCAACATGGTTTATAAAGATGTGTTTTCGTTCATCGAAATAGTGTTTTCTTTTGCAAAAACTTGCATGTCTTTCCACCCCCGAAAACATTTATAAAAATGTAAAAAAAAAAAAAACAGTAAAAAGTGGGGGTTATGAACTCACCTGGATATTCCTGTGCAAAGCTAGCCTAGCGTGATTCCGAAGTGTCGTTCCAAGAACGTGAATTAGCTAGCGTGCATCTATAGTATTCCTAACATGGAATAACTTATCAGTTTCTAATTTAAACATAGTTAAACTACGTGTCCGAGCTCTACCGAGTCGTTAATAAACGACTCTACAAAGGTGTTCTTATTTTGGTTTGGAATAACCAACTTATGGTTATTTGATCCCGTTTATAGTCGAGATAAAACTAAGTCGCGAAATCGACTTAGCTTTTGAGTATTATAAAATATGTATTTGTATATATAAATATAAATATACATACGAAGTCGTGTTAGTCATCGCGAATAAAAGGGCGTAGATGAAATGGTACATATTCGAATGTCGTATGTGATTCTGTAATATACCGTTGTAGCTTTCGTAGGATTGACATAGTTACATATATGTATGCATATATATCTTCGAAAACTAGACGTTTAAAACGAATATAAATAATTGTATTCACTTTACAAGAATTCGAATTCTAAACGTTTGAAAGAAATGTAAATAATTATATTAATAATATACGACTTCCGAATATTAAACATTTGAAATAAGAATTCCGAATCGTTGACATTTGGAATAAATATAAAAATTACATTTATTTTATAAAAGTATACGAGTTAACGACGTTCGAAATAAATATAACATTATATTTATTATATAAAAGCGTTCGGAATTATCAATGGTCGAAATAATTATAAACATTATGTTTATGTTAAACAAGCATGAGGTTTCGTTAACTTATACCTCGTTTTGTAAATCGTAGATCGCCGTCAAATAAGTATATATTTAAATTTACTTTATAAGAAAAATAAGCTCGAATTCCATTAAGTGTCGTTTTTGAAACTATAAATACGTGTCGTGTTTCGGATTTTTATGAAAATCGGACAGAGTTTCCTCTGTTTTTGGACTACCCCGACAGTAAAAGTCGTCGTATTTTTATCAAAATTCAACAATTTTCAGCAACAATTCAAGCAATTATATCAAATTTTCGCCAAAGCATCGTAATATATAATAAATCTTGTGAAATGCGCCAAAGATAAAACAAAATAACTAAGGTATCGGTCGAGCTCGATTCGCGTAGTCTAAAAATCTAAAAACTATATCGATTTGAACTAAATCTCGCGTCATTAAAACTTTACCGGATCTTCGCTGGCTGTGGTTGACTGCGTTGACCGTCTGTTGACCCGAGTTGACTCGGGTGTTGACCGAGTCAACCGGGTTTGTCACGAACGCAGCTGAGTTGACTCGAGCCCGACTGAGTCGTGAAACCCGAAACAAATCCAACTCGGACCGAAACTGATGAACCAAACCAAAAGCTGGCTCGTCGAACCGAACCCGAACCACACTAGATCTGACATGGAACCCGAGACGTCACACGAACCGCTGCTGACTTCTGTTGACCCGAATAGAACCCGAATCAAGATCTGAGATGAACTGAAACACCTGTCAGACTTCTGAACTAACCCAAACAGGTAAGATCGTTGACCCGAACCGTTGATCGAACCCCTACTGAAACGAAGAGCTTCGATTAAAAAAAAGAACAAGATTTTTAAGAGAATGAAGACAGAAACGGGGGGGGGGGGTGTTTACCGGTGTTTGTCGGAGTCGTAACTGGTCGCCGGAAATCAAACGGCTTCTAGCCGTTGTCAACCACCGGAATCCACCATCGTCGCCTCCTTCGCCGCCGCCGTGAGCGGCGGCGCTGCTCCTCCATCTCTGATTCCTCTCTTTCTCTCCTACTCGAACCGTCTCTCAGTCTTGTCGAAACCCACGTCGGCTAGTCGTCGCTCAAGCTTCTCGCCGGACCACCGAGGTGTGGTGGCCGGCCCCACAACTGTCGTCGGCCCCCCTGTGGTTGTCGGTTGAGTGCGTGGTTAACAGGTACACGAAGGAGAAAGGGGGTGTTGTCGGACCATCATGACGCCGGAGATGGAGTCCGGTTGTGTCGAGAGGGATAGAGGAGAGCAGGTTGTTGTGGGACTTTGTTTGGAGAGGATGAACTCCATGTGTTTGTGTGTGTGTGATCTTGAAATTGGCAGGGGAAAGGATTTGAGAGGGGAAAGTTGTTGTGAGCGGCTGATGATAAGGGGTTATTAGGGTTTCACTACCCTTAAATACTTAGGTTTGGTTAGTGGGCTTGGGCCCAAGGCCCACAAGCCCACTTCCCGTGTTTTGAGTGGCCCGTCCGCACCTACGAACCGGAACTCCATGTAACGTTGTAAATCATATTTTTTTTGGTTCAAAGATAGTTAAATTGGCGTATGTAGTTGTTGTTGTCGCATTTTAATCGTCGGTTGCGTAAAAGCACGTAGATTGCGTCGGTTGCCGTTTCAATCCGTTTTTCGATCCGGTTTCGACTACGGATAATAAAATTTAAAAGCGAAGCTAATTATATCGAAACATTTCAGTTTTTAAGTTAATACGCGTGTCTGATGCTTTCGTTTCGTCGTTGATTGTCGGTGTGTTACTGTTTCCGCGTTTTTCATACTCGTTTGCGTTTTGTATCGTTCGAAAGCATGAAAGTTTCGCAAAACTAAATTTATAAATATAAAATACGTGTATAAATTCGTATTCGTCGGTGTTGTCAGTATTTTGTTCGGTTTCAGCGCGTTATCGTTTAATATTATGTAGTTTCTTCGCGGATCGTCACACGCGCACTGTAAAGTCGAGTAGGCGTTCACATGCATTCAAATAGCCTAATTAAGTTAATTCGTGTCTTAAACACTATTTGTTATCGCCTTAAACGTTTGTTAATTGCGAAATTAAGAGGCGTTAATTACCGGTTGTCACACATTGATGACCTATTTGATCAACTACAAGGCGCGTCCTGTTTCTCGAAGATTGACCTACGTTCTGGATATCATCAACTACGTGTCCTCGAAGATGATTTTCCTAAGACTGCATTTCGTACTCGATATGGGCACTATGAGTTTGTAGTCATGCCTTTTGACTTGACCAACGCATCTGCGGTGTTCATGGACCTTATGAATCGTGTTTGTAAACCCTATTTGGATCGTTTTGTGATAGTCTTTATTGATGATATTCTTATTTATTCTAAGTCTAAAGCTGATCATGCTCGCCATCTACGTCTTATGCTTGAACTCCTATGTGGTGAACGTCTGTATGCTAAGTTTTCGAAGTATGAGTTTTGGATTGATGAAGTGCAATTTCTTGGTCATATTGTTTGTAGTCAGGGCATTCATGTTTACCCTTATAAAGTCGAGGCAGTGAAGAATTGGTGTATGCCTAAATCCGTGTCTGAGATTCGTTCTTTTCTAGGATTGGCGGGTTATTACCGCCGTTTCATCGCGGATTTTTCTAAAATCGTTGTTCCTCTTACTACGCTAACCCAAAAGGAGAAACCTTTTGTTTGGGGTCCCGAACAAGAGGAATCCTTCCAAACTCTTAAAAACCTTTTGTGTCATGCTCCTGTGTTAACTCTACCTGATGGCAATGACGATTTTGTGGTGTATTGTGATGCCTCGAACCATGGATTGGGTTGTGTGCTCATGCAGCGAGACAAGGTTATTGCCTATGCCTCTCGTCAGCTCAAGGTACATGAGAAAAACTACACTACTCACGATCTGGGGCTTGGTGCGGTTATTTTTGCGTTAAAGATCTGGCGTCACTACCTTTATGGTACAAAGTGTGTGGTCTTCACTGACCATAGGAGCTTTCAACGTATCTTTGGCCAAAAAGAGCTGAACATGCGACAAAGACGTTGGGTGGAATTGCTTAACGACTACGACTGCGAAATTCGCTATCATCCTGGCAAGGCGAATGTAGTAGCCGACCCCCTTAGTCATAAGACCCATTTCAAGGCTATTCGTATCTATAGTGATCTGCATGCTTGTATTCGTGAAGCTCAGTTTTCGTCAGCAAATGAAGGAAGTCTAACTGCTGAAGTACATGGCGCTAATGTGAATCAGCTCGAAACTAAATCTGATGGTCTTCAGTACTATCTAAATCGCATCTGGGTGCCAGATCGCGATAATCTCCGTGAGCTCATTATGACCGAGGCTCACAAATCCCGCTACTCTATCCATCCAGGCGCCGATAAGATGTACCAGGATCTGCGTGCGACTTATTGGTGGCCTGGCATGAAGAGGGACATTGCTACATATGTGTCTAAGTGCCTTACCTGCTCGAAAGTAAAGGCTGAACACCAACGTCCTTCTGGACTCTTAGAACAACCTAAGATCCCTGTCTAGAAATGGGATAGCATTGCTGTGGACTTTATTACCAAACTACCCCGTACCTCTAAAGGTCACGACAGTATCTGGGTGATTATTGATCGTTTGACCAAATCTGCTCACTTTCTTCCTATCCATGAAGATTACAGAGTGGAGAAACTTGCTCGAGTCTATACTGATGAGATTATATGTCGTCATAGCAGACCTCTTGACATAATATCTGACCGTGATGGTCATTTTACTTCGCGTCTTTGGCAAACGTTTCAGTCCGCTATGGGTTCACACTTGAATCTTAGCACGACCTTTCATCCTCGGACAGATGGGCAGACCGAGCGTACTATTCAAACCCTAGAGGATATGCTCCGTTCTTGTGTCATCGACTTTGGTGGTAACTGGGATATACATTTACCATTGATAGAATTCTCGTACAATAATAGCTACCATTCCAGCATTCAGATGGCTCCTTTCGAAGCTTTATATGGGCGAAAATGCCGATCTCCTCTCAGCTGGCATGAGGTTGGGGAAAAGTAGTTCACTGGCCCTAAGATTGTTCAAGAGACAACGGACAAGATTCTTCAAATCCGTGATAACTTGATCAAGGCTAGGAGCAGACAAAAGAGCTATGCTGATAATAGGCGGAAGCCTCTGGAATTTGCTGTTGGTGACCGAGTTTTACTCAAGGTATCTCCCTGGAAGGGAGTAGTTCGTTCGGAAAGAAGGGAAAGCTTGCTCCTCGCTATGCGGGTCCTTTCGTGATACTTGAAAGGATTGGAAAGGTAGCATACAAACTCGACTTGCCACAAGAGCTAAACAACGTGCATCCAGTGTTCCACGTATCCAATTTACGAAAATGCCTATCTGACGAGGGACTGCAGGTTCCTCTTGAAGACTTGCAAATAAATGAAGTTGTTCAATTTGTGGAGAAACCGGTCGAAATCATGGATCAAACTGTCAAGCGTCTGAGGCGCAACAAAATTCCCATTGTTAAGGTTCGATGGGAAGGAAAGCGTGGTGCCGAATTCACTTGGGAGTTGAAAAGTGATATGAAGGCCAAGTACCCGCATCTCTTCGAGGACGAAATCTCCTAAAGGAGGGGAGACTGTAACGCCCAGCATCCCTAAACTCTAGACACTTGGCAAGAACAGTCCTTGAACTTCTATTGATTGTCAGTTTTAGTCCCTGAAGTTTTGTGATGTTAATACTTTGATACTTTTGGCATGAATCTTATTTATATGGATGCTTGATACTAAGATGCTTGATTCTTGACACTTAAACTATGAGACTTGATACTTAATCTAGATGCTTGACTCTTGATGCTTAATCTAGATACTTGACTCTTGATACTTATTCTAGACACTTGATTCTTGATACTATGGAAACAAGATTCTTTATGTTGATTCTTGATACTTGATACTTGGACTCTTGATTCTTGATGCTTGAGAAACTATGATTCTTGACTCTTGAGACTTAAATTGGTGTTTGACTCCTTAGACTCGTGAAACTTGATTCTTGGTTAAACAAGGGGAGGCTGTAACACCCCGTGTTTTCGAATGTCAAAGTCAAAGTCAAAGTCCAAGTCAACTTTGACTTTCTTTGACTGTAGATAGTCGATTTTGTGTTTTAGTTGTATTATGTGGAGTAAGTGTTGTAATCAGCAAGAATCGAAGTAATCGAATGTGTTTTAACGCGAACCGATCTATGACTGTGAATAATAGGAAGTAACAATGCGATAAAGTTAACTAATCAGTAGTCAAACCGATCTAACAATCATCGAACTCGAGACTCGAATTATGCAAATTATGGTATTGTTATACGTGTGTGTGTGCCTTATGTGTTACTTGTGCGTGTTTACTTTATGTTTGGTGTGGTATTCAAGCAAATCCATCAAAAATCGAATCGAAACTCGAAAAGCAATCGAACTCAATCGAAACCGACATCGAAACGTGACTTATAGAAGATTGTATGTTAGATATAGTAGTTGGGACTGAAAGTAATTTGACTAGGAACTCTATCGTATCCGTATCATCGTCCCTCGAAATCGAAACGTCGAAAATCGTCGCAAAATACCCAAGGTGTGTGGTGGATCGAACAGGAAGCATCCTGATCGAACAGGCCAGCCGATCGGCTAGCACCTTGCCAGCCGATCGAGCAGCCCACTCGATCGGAGCTCCCAGCCGATCGGCTGCCACTTTCCTCTTTTGGAGCCTATAAATAGGGTTGTCATTGTCATACTTTCCATTTTTGGAAAGCTCTGACCGAACCAGCCATCTTCTCCACCTTTTCTCAGATTTCTCTCAATCCTGGTAAGTTCTTACTCTAATTCTTGTACGTTTTTGATCATTACTTGATTCTACACCTTTCTATCTTTCAAAACTTGGATTCTAACCGTGAAATCACTAAGATCTAAGTGTTCTTGGGTGTTGTCATCATGGTGTTCTTGAAGAACATCATGTTTTGGCCTCATTCCACTATGATTAGCTTAGATCTAACCGATTTCCACATAAACAAGTTAAGATCTAACAAGATCTAAACATCCAAAAGTTGTGAAGGATTGAAAGAAGGCATTCCAACTTTCTTTCAACTCTTTTACACTCAATGCCTTCAAATCAATAGAAACGAAGCTTAAACCGGCTAACTAATCATTCAAATAGTTAAAGGTTCAAGATTCGGGTTCTATGAACAAGGTTCACCGATTTCGGGTTAAACTCTAAACCGACATTCCGAACCATCCACCGACCGGACTTGGGTGATTCCTGTTCGAGCCAAGGAAACAAGTAGGAACGGAGGTTATCATAGTTCAACACGTTGTCAAGATACCTTGAAAGAATGACAAATAAGCAAACAGCCAAGTGTTAGACGAAAGGCCGACCAGGTCAGAAATGCTGGCCGAACGGCTAGGCTGGTCGAACAGCCCAGCCGATCGGACATGCCAGCCGATCGACCAGGCCAGCCGATCGGCTAGCACATGGTCCCACACTTTCAAAATCATATGAGGTATAGTATTGACGAAGTAGTATTCGATCGAGCATGTCACTCGATTGGTAAACATTACTGTTCGGATCATGAGATACTATGCTTCAACACTTAATCGTTTTCACAACTCGTTTGTAGTAGGGAATGCCAGCCGATCGAACAGACCGTTCGATCGAGTGACATTCAGTTAGGGACCAACCTTGAAGCTCCTAGCCGATTGAGTGAGCTAGCCGATCGAGTGAGCTAGCCGATCAAACGAATCGTTCGATCGATCGACTTGAAAGGTAGGAACACTTCAGTGTTCTCAAATGCTGCAACGAAAACTTCAAAAGTTCAAATCCTCTAACACAAACACACCAGAGGAAGAAACAATCCACTCAAATCGACCAGCCCATTAGATCCATCCATACTTGTTTACTTTTCCGCGTTACTTATCGTTATGCTATCGAACTATTCAGGCTAATCTTACTCTCAGCGCTCCCTTCAATCCATAATCAATCACTGTGAGTATACTCGATCCCTTTTTGCTTTTAGCACTTTTGGGTGTTACATACGTTACCTATCAAATCACAATCAAACACAAACTATTTGAACGCTGACCATTTGCATGTGCTACTTGACTAAATGAATGATGTTTATTATGTTTACACGTGGAATGTTATCTACCTGCCTTAGCAACATAGTACTATAGTTTGGACTCAGCACCCGTTCACACGGGGGTTGTTAAGGACAATTACTTGCTTGGATTACGGTGGTAATCATGTATTGCGAACCGTCTCGGACGGTCAACCCGCAGTCGTTGGTATCGATGGTCCCGTCTCGATAATTAACATGCATCGTTTTCCTCTGTGTATGTGCCTGGTTATGCGTAAACTATTCGAACTCTATATGCTATTACTAAACTTGTGTGCTCACCTTTACATTTTATGTATTGACAATATTTTAACGTATGTGACAGGTAATTAGGATGCTTATCTGCTAGGGAAGCGAGGCTAGAATAAAGCTCTAGAGGCCAATGAGTAGTTGTAGGTCGTGGTCTACCTAGGGGTCTCTAGAAGCAAATAAACAATTGCCATGGAGCCGTTGGAGTTGTCCGATCCGGGGTCTATGGCATTAGTTGTCTGTAGATCTTGTCCGGATAAGTCTTAATGACTTCAAGCAATACTTTTATTCATTTGGTTTGTAATAATTAAATCTGAGTTGTCGGAACGGAATTTATTTGCCTAGTTGCTTCTATGATAACTTGTTATTTATTTGGGATACGGTATGGGACGTATCATTAAACTGAATTTGTAATAATAGTTGTTGTGGAAACTTCTGGACAATCAGTTTCGCTCAGTGCCGCGCCCCGATGATTCCGCCATCGGTTGGGGTGTGACAGATTGGTATCAGAGCCATAACTATAGGGAATTAGGCAGACACGACCTAGTCTGTCTTAGAGACCTAGACTATAGTTAGGAACCATCAGACCAAGTTTTTGTGCTTATTCTGCAATCCTCCACTATCACTGCACTCGAATTTTCAAATAAAGTCGGAAGATTTAGTTAGGGATAGGTGTGAAAACCGCAACTCCCGACCAAATTGACTGACTTATGCTGATTTCATTCGTTTATTCACACTTATCTCATTATTTTCACCAACAAAGAAGGGAGAATTATACCAAATCAGGGGTGAAACCCCCATTTTGATGAAAATTCTTCTCGATTTTACTAAAAACAAGGAAGAAATTGCTAAGCCAAGGAGTGAAACCCTAACCTTAGCAGTTTGTCCTGTGTTTTATTCGTCTCACCAAGGCTTCGACGGACTCCAACGACCTGAACTCACACGTATGGCCTAGGGAACGCGTGTGGAATGCCCAAGAATCGAGGCAGAAACACGACCTTTAGAGTCAAAAGTGATGACAAGTCTACTGTGAATAGTCGAGTTGCCTTGGGTAGTCGATGCCTAGTAGCCGCAGGCGATCTATCTCTCGATTTTATGTGTTTCGAATTTGACGAGTCATCAGGTACACTCGTTAATTTTATGTGTTTATGTGTACTTTCTTTGTTTTGTGATTATATTTGCTTTTTCTATTTTATTTTGGGATGATATTCGATTCCGCTATCATTTTAATCGACACACACAACTCGTACTATTATTCTATCCCTGATCGATCCCCAGTTATCACAGTTCTAGACGATGTTATACTATGATATGCTATACGACTAAGTTAGACTATACGATGCTACGCGATATTTTATACAAACGACACGCAAGCTTTGAATAATAAGATCTTGAGGCAGTCAGAAAACTATGTGTGCTTATAGGGAATTACGTGGTATTGCCTGCTTCAGTAATTAAGTGCCTAGGTATTTGCGTGTTTCCGTATTTTGTGCTCCAAGTATTTATGTGCTTCTGTGACCTACGTGTTCTATGTGCTTCTGTGCTTTGTGTATCTGTGATTATGTGATTATGTGATATGTGATTCGACGTGATTCTATGCTTTAGATAGTGGTAGACGTGTGAGGTGAGATTCGATTACTTTGTGTTGAGTCCCGTGACGATGTCTATTGCAGACCATGTCGTTGTCTGGATCACGGCACCGTCTGACTCGCCAAGAAAAGAGAGACCGACGTCTCGCTGCTATCATCTCCAAACAAGTGGCGAAAGCCGTGAGTGAGGTGTATGAAAATGCCAGCAAAACGTCTGAAGAATCCCGAGCTGAGAACCCTAAGGATTCAAGCAAGACCGCTTTTAGCTTCAAGCAGTTTAAGGCATGCGGACCGAAGGAGTTCACCGGTGAGGATGGCCCTACCGCCATGTTTCATTGGTTCGACTCAGTTGAAGTCACCCTGCGACAAAGCGGATGCCCCGAAAATCTCCGCACTCTCAATGCTACTGGCGTCTTCCAGTCCCGTGCTCTAGACTGGTGGACTGCTGAACGAAACAAGCGTGGGAATGATGCAGATTACGAGCTGACATGGGAGGAACTGAAGGCAATTATGATCGATAAATTCTGCCCTCCTCATGAACGCCAAAAGCTGGAGGATGAATTTTGGGTCATCAAGCAGAAAGACGGAGACAACGCTGCCCTCACTGCCCGCTTCAAGCAGCTCAGTATCATATGTCCCGATCAGGTCAAGACTCCAGAGATGACCATCAAGAAGTATATCCGAGCTCTGCCAGACTGTGTAGCAGATTTTGTTCACGCCTCCAAGCCAGCAACGATCGAAGAAACCTACCTACTCGCCGCTGAGATCAACGATAAGCGAGTCAAGTCTGGTTTCTGGGATAAGCAAACCAAGTCTCTCCATCAAGCCACTGCAACACCCACCGACTCATCTGCTCAATCCTCCAAGTCTTCAAGAAGGAAGAAGAAGAACAACAACAACAGCTCCAGCAACAAGAGCTGTGCTGCCGCGACAAACGCCACTCCCCTGCAAGCGGTACCAGCTCAACAGCAGCAACACCAGCGCTCAGCTCCAGTGATCAATGCACCACCAGCGAAGCGTGCATACACAGGCCCTCACCCACTCTGCCCGACGTGTTCGTATCATCATCCAGTGGGTTTAGCTTGTCGTTTTTGCGCTCACTGCAATCTGTACGGTCATTTCACTGCGAACGGTCGCTACGGTCCTCGTCAAGCCCCAGTTCAAGCCACTGCCAACCAAGCTCTTCTCCCTGCCCCTCAAGGCCAACCAGCAACTCCAGCACCAACAGTCAATGCTCGAGTCTGCTTTGCATTTGGTGACCCTAACCACTTTGCCAACAGATGCCCGAACAGGGTGGTCAAGCAAGAGCCCCAGCAGCAACAGCAACAACAGCAGCCTCAGCACCAGCAGCAAGCAGCCCATGCCCGAACCTTTAACATCAATGCCCGCCAGGCTCAGGCGGATAACAACGTGGTTAATGGTACGTTCCTTGTGAATGGTATTTAGGCATCATGTTTTGTCACACCCCGATTTCCACGTGTCTCACCAGTGGGCCCGGTGGGGGATTACCGTGACGATGTTGGCAACAATATAGTCAAACCACACAATTATATAAATGCACAGCGGAAGCTTAAAGATAAATATATACTTCAACCTCTGGTTGTAATATCAAATGTATTACAGAAGTCGAATATATCCCCAGCGGATCAAAATAATAATAAAATATTGTTCATTCAGATACGACATCGAGTTTGCGAGACTATTCGTGATGCTTAGGAAGCTAATACCAGCCCATTTCGTATAGTACCTGCACTTAATCTTTTTGGGGAAAATACGTCAGTTTACACTGGTAAATACATTCAACTGACACATTTGAAAATGTTTATTAAAATTGATTTGAATGCACAAGGCACAAACTCTTTTATAACTTGGGAAAATTATTAAAATCTTGTGAACGTTTTACATGTTCTTTTATGCGTTCAGTAGCCCGGGTCGTGCCGGGTTAAAGATTTATAGACACACCACATTGCGTAAAACCGTAGTATAAAAACCAACGGCTACGTCTTTTAATTTAATGTCGACAATATATACCGGGTGTACGCCTACACCGGGATGTCGATGGTCGTGGCCATTTCGTAAAATGATGCCAAGGATATCCAGGACAACGGTCATTAAACCCCCCAAAGGCTTTTAAGAAACAAAACTGTTTAAATGAGCCGATCATATTATTTAATTAACCACCTAAGCGATGGAAAAATATAATGCTCAATCAAGCGGTATTAACATACCGTAACCCAAGCCCATATAGGGAAAATAGGTTAAAGTATTTACCTTTGCAAGTATATATCCTTAGTTCGATTAAATCGCCGATAGCTTTTACCGGGGCTCCTAATCTGGAACGAAGGTTTTAATTAACATCTTAGAATCCTAACGGGTCCTTATATTAGCCGTAGCCTAGACCGGTTGGCTCCGATATATATATATGGTTTAATCGCGCGAAAAGGCGAAAACCGAGAATGGAGTGTGATTCTGACCCAACAAGTTCAGAGACTTGTTTTATATGGGTTTATGGTTCACACTCTGGAATTTGGGGTTCAAATAATATAATTTGACCCATATCGGCTAATTTATGAAAACTAGTTTCATAAGCCGAACCGTGCGCGCAATAGGCGAAACGGTTAACCATGAGAGTCCTACGCTTATTTCCTATGTCAATATGCCTTAAAGAGGTTGTGGTATCAGTAGGATACCTTCCGTAATGCCCGTAACGAGTTTAAGTTAATATTATGCCCCGTAGGGGCTTTTTGGTCATTTTAAAGACTTTTAAAGAGCTTTTCGAGTTCTACAGGAAATCTGAGTTTCCCGAACAGCTTATAAATCTTAAAATACTTTATTTATTATTTGGAACCAGTAGCAACTGGAATCGGGTCAAAAGACCTTGTAGAACTCATGTTTTGGCCGAAAAGGGCATATTCGGTATTTACCGAACCGTAGCCATAACCGCAGGTTATGAGCGAGGTAAAAATTATTAAAAATCTTTAAAATTCCCAAAATATTATTTTAATACAGTGGGTAAAAGTTTTGGGTGACGAAATCTTGGTTTAGATAGGCGTTATGCTAATCACGCCGTTTATTACAAAAGTTTACTTTAATTGCGCTATTTAGCATAACTCTCATTCTAGACCTCGAATTGACGTGAAACTTTAAGGACATGCTTATAATTTAATAAGCAAGGTTCTGGTCCGTTCACGTGTCCGAAATACTCGTTTTATTTTCAAAATGGCGTTACGGTCAACTTTTAGGCGATTAACGGAAACACGTAAAAGACTCGGATAACTCATGAACCGATCACAGAGGTTTATACCAACATGTGACCTGGTCCTAAGAGAGTCCTAAGGTATATTTATACCTCACTAAAACGGGTCAGAACCAAAGTCAAAGCAAAAGTCAAACTTTTGCGACATTCGGCTCCGAACCGGGTCAATATAGCAAACGGTCGATTCACACGAGCGCAAACAAGTTTATATGCTTAATATCATGTTTTATGAACATCAAAACAAGTTTCATAACGTATACATTACAGATTATGTAGAAAACGGCAAAATGACTTTCTGTTGACTTTTTAAGTGCGCGTTTGACTCGATATTTGACATAGTTAGAGTGGTGATCAGAGGGAACCCTTTTAGGGGTTTATTACCCATATAAATACCAACTCAAAACTACTTTTGATCCGACAATTCACTGGACCATTTGTGAGTTATTGCTATAACAACCGTTAGTTACGACGGTGGAGTTTATAAGCTACAACTATGGAAATGTAAGACCAAAATGGTTATGAACGACTTACAGAAGTGGTATCTTGCTTAGAGAGCAGAAGAGAATGCTAGAGAGCTCTTAGAATGATCAGATAGAAGTGTTTGTGTTGTGGTGAATGTTATGAACCAAATGTGCTTATTTATAGTGTTCACAAGGCCATGAGATCATTACAACTCACACTACAGAGGAGTATGGATGATGGGCATGTGTCTCTTGGAGCTATGGGTCATGTGTAGGGTGCCCATGCCTCATTTATTGAAGATTTGATCATTCACAAGCTCAAAAGGCAAGAAAACACAATGTTTCTGCATCTGGGCGTCCCACGCGGCCCGCATGGGAGTTCCATGCATTTTTAATGCGGGTCGCCTGAGTTTTAAATATCAGGCGTGTAAAAGAGGAGGCTCGCGGCCCGCCTCAACTTAGGCCAAGACATCACGCGGGTCGCGAGAGGTTATGTTTTCAGAAATTTTAAATCTTTTGTCATGATTACGAAATCCTGGCAATTAATAACGAAATCTTTCGTAATGATTTACCTGACCTTTCGGGTTTGAAGGGGTAACTTTGCGGTTTGGCCCTCGGTTAATTACAACTAAGGACCTCGTGTTATTTACCCGCGTTGTTAAGTCCCCGGTTAGTTTATTAATTATTCAGAAAGCCTTCACTTTCATTATTGACGCTTTTAACCCTTCTGCTACGGATTCGATCGTAACTTTCTCGTTTCATGACGAAACTTCGCGAAGTTTATATATTATATTTTAGTGAGTGTATAATACCATTACAAAGCCTTGGGAACGTTAAAGGGTCACTCAGAGGTATAATTAAACATGTTGACACGGTTAACCCCTGTAGCTTGTAATCTCTCACTTTCTTTCGCGTTTCGCTTCTGTACGATCTATGAATTATTCGTTTGAAGGTTCAAGCATTATTTAGGGTTACTATACAGTATATTTACCCTTGTTGACATTTATAACCCTCGAATTTATATACTTTCAAGGTTTGTCAAAATTAGTCCTTTATTTAATATCAATGCCACGTGTAAACAAATGACACGTGTTAACACATTATTGGACACAAAAATTCGAGGTGTTACATGTTTGTTTGATACTGGAGCCGATAACTGCTTTGTGTCATTTGAATTCGAGAAGCTCCTTAGTCGTAAGCGCTCTTATCTGTCCTCGTCATTCGAAGTCGAAGTTGCTACAGGAAGAACTATTGCCGTTAATTTAGTACTCCGTGATTGTACTCTCGAACTCAATAATCACATCTTCCCAATCGACCTTATTCCGATGCAACTCGGAAGTTTTGACGTCATAATAGGCATGGACTTTCTTCGTGAAAACCATGCTGAAATCGTGTGCTTCGAAAAGATGATTCGATTCTCGCTCGCAAATGGTGATCTCCTATGTGTATACGGTGAAACAACGTCGAAAGGTCTCAAGCTTATGTCGTGTATTCAAGCCAGCAAGTATCTCCGCAAGGAATACCGAGCCTTCTTGGCCAACATTGTAGTAGCGGAGAAGGGAAAGAAAAAGAAAGTTGAAGTCAAAGATGTTCCAGTGGTTCGTGAATTTCCTCAGGTGTTCCCTGACGATCTTCCCGGACTACCACCAAGTCGTGATATCGACTTTCGTATCGACCTCATTCCTGTAGCTAACCCCGTTGCCAAAGCCCCTTATCGACTCGCTCCATCCGAAATGAGGGAACTCTCGAACCAACTCCAGGAATTACTCGAAAAAGGCTTTATTCGCCCAAGCACCTCTCCTTGGGGCGCGCCAGTCCTTTTGTCAAAAAGAAGGATGGATCGTTCCGGATGTGCATCGACTACCGGGAATTGAATAAGCTAACAATCAAGAACCGATACCCCTTGCCACGAATTGACGATTTGTTTGATCAGCTACAAGGTGCAGCATGCTTCTCTAAGATCGATCTGCGTTCAGGATATCATCAGCTACGGATTCAAGAGGAAGACATACCCAAAACTGCTTTTCGAACCCGCTATGGCCACTACGAATTTGTTGTTATGCCCTTTGGTCTAACCAACGCACCCGCGGTTTTTATGGACCTCATGAATCGTGTGTGTAAGCCTTATCTTGACCGTTTCGTCATCGTGTTCAACGACGATGTCTTGATCCATTCCAAATCGAAAGCCGAACACGCGCAACATCTACGTTTGGTTCTCGAGTTACTTCAGGGAAACCAACTCTACGCCAAGTTTTCCAAGTGCGAATTCTGGTTGGAGGAGGTTCAATTTCTGGGTTACATAGTGAATAGTAGAGGTATCCATGTCGATCCTGCGAAGATTGAAGCTGTCAAAAGCTGGATTACGCCTAAGAACCCGTCAGAAGTCCGTTCTTTTCTCGGACTAGCGGGCTATTATCGACGATTCATTGAAGGATTCTCCAAGATCGCTGTGCCGCTTACTGCTCTTACGCATAAGGACAAGCCTTTTGTGTGGGGAAACGCACAAGAGACTGCCTTTCAAACCCTCAAGCATATGCTGTGCAACGCACCGATTCTTACACTGCCCGACGGAAGCGACAACTTCATTGTCTACTGTGATGCTTCTAATCTTGGTCTCGGCTGTGTTCTCATGCAGCGAGACAAGGTTATAGCCTACGCATCTCGTCAGCTCAAGATCCACGAGAAGAACTATACAACCCATGACCTCGAGCTAGGCGCGGTTGTCTTTGCATTGAAGATTTGGCGACACTACCTGTATGGCACTAAGTGTACGATCTACACTGATCACGGTAGTTTACAACACATCTTTAATCAGAGAGAGCTTAATATGCGTCAACGCCGATGGGTAGAACTTCTCAATGATTACGACTGTGAGATTCGTTATCACCCAGGCAAGGCGAATGTGGTTGCTGACGCGCTCAGCAGAAAGAGTTACGTGCTCAGTACTCGAAACATCCAAGCCCAGCATAACCTCGAAACCCTTATCCGCGAAGCTCAACATGCTTGCTTTAACGAGCGTACATTGAAGAGAGAGCGAATCTATCACGACGGAGCTCAGTTAGTAAGCAAATCAGATGGGATATTCGATTATCTAGACCGAATTTGGATCCTTAAGCGGACCGATTTGCAAAAGATTATCATGAACGAAGCCCACAAGTCCCGATATTCTATTCATCCCGGTGCAGACAAGATGTACCAGGACCTGCGTTATAAGTACTGGTGGCCGGGTATGAAAAGGGATATCGCTCTGTACGTTGGAAGCTGTTTAACTTGTGCAAGAGTCAAAGCTGAACATCAAAGACCTTCTGGCTTACTCGAACAACCGCCGATACCTATATGGAAGTGGGAGAGTATAGCTATGGATTTCATAACGAAGCTCCTGCCCACGCCATCAGGTCACGACAGTATTTGGGTCATAGTTGATCGTCTCACGAAGTCAGCCCACTTTTTGCCGATACGGGAAGACTACAAGGTGGAGCGACTAGCCCAAATCTACACCGACGAGATCATTTGTAATCATGGTACGCCTCGTGACATCATTTCAGACCGCGACGCTCGGTTCACTTCGCGATTGTGGGAAACGTTTCAAGCGGCCCTTGGTACGTCGCTTAATCTGAGTACTGCATTCCACCCTCAAACCGACGGACAGACTGAAAGAACGATCCGTACTCTTGAAGACATGCTCCGAGCGTGTGTTATAGATTTTGGTGGTAGTTGGAACAAACACCTGCCATTGGTGGAATTCTCGTACAATAACAGCTATCATGCCAGCATCCAAATGGCACCTTTCGAGGCTTTGTATGGTAGAAGATGTCGATGGCCTATTGTGTGGCACGAGATCGGTCACTCACAATTAACCGGTCCCGAGATTCTACAAGAAACGACTGACAAAATCCACCAGATTAGGGACAACTTGGTGAAAGCTCGGAACAGACAGAAAAGTTACGCCGATAAAAGACGCAAGCCCCTTGAATTCGAAGTTGGTGACTACGTACTCCTAAAGGTATCACCTTGGAAGGGTGTAGTCCGATTCGGCAAGAAAGGGAAACTCGCGCCTCGATATGTTGGACCTTTTAGGATTCTGGAAAGAATCAGAAAAGTCGCCTACAGACTCGAATTACCGGAGGAACTCAGTAACGTCCACCCGACTTTCCACGTCTCTAACCTCCGAAAATGCCTTGCTGATCATGATCTAATCGTACCGCTCGACGATCTTCAGGTCAACGAAACGTTACACTTCGTGGAAAAGCCTGTCGAAATCATGGATCGCCAAACCAAGCAACTCAGGCGCTCTCGCATCCCGATCGTGAAGGTCCGATGGGAAGGCAAACGAGGCGCGGAGTTCACTTGGGAACTCGAAAGCGACATGAAGGCCAAGTACCCGCAGTTGTTTAAATAAATAGATCTGAAGCATCAAATTGGTAAATCACGGCGTTGTGTAGCCTTCGAGCCTAATTTCGGGACGAAATTCCCTAAACAAGGGGAGGCTGTAACACCCCGTGTTTTCGAATGTCAAAGTCAAAGTCAAAGTCCAAGTCAACTTTGACTTTCTTTGACTGTAGATAGTCGATTTTGTGTTTTAGTTTTATTATGTGGAGTAAGTGTTGTAATCAGCAAGAATCGAAGTAATCGAATGTGTTTTAACGCGAACCGATCTACGACTGTGAATAATAGGAAGTAACAATGCGATAAAGTTAACTAATCAGTAGTCAAACCGATCTAACAATCATCGAACTCGAGACTCGAATTATGCGAATTATGGTATTGTTATACGTGTGTGTGTGCCTTATTTGTTACTTGTGCGTGTTTACTTTATGTTTGGTGTGGTATTCAAGCAAATCCATCGAAAATCGAATCGAAACTCGAAAAGCAATCGAACTCAATCGAAACCGACATCGAAACGTGACTTATAGAAGATTGTATGTTAGATATAGTAGTTGGGACTGAAAGTAATTTGACTAGGAACTCTATCGTATCCGTATCATCGTCCCTCGAAATCGAAACGTCGAAAATCGGCGCAAAATACCCAAGGTGTGTGGCGGATCGAACAGGAAGCATCCTGATCGAACAGGCCAGCCGATCGGCTAGCACCTTACCAGCCGATCGAGCAGCCCACTCGATCGGAGCTCCCAGCCGATCGGCTGCCACTTTCCTCTTTTGGAGCCTATAAATAGGGTTGTCATTGTCATACTTTCCATTTTTGGAAAGCTCTGACCGAACCAGCCATCTTCTCCACCTTTTCTCAGATTTCTCTCAAGTTCTTACTCTAATTCTTGTACGTTTTTTATCATTACTTGATTCTACACCTTTCTATCTTTCAAAACTTGGATTCTAACCGTGAAATCACCAAGATCTAAGTGTTCTTGGGTGATGTCATCATGGTGTTCTTGAAGAACATCATGTTTTGGCCTCATTCCACTATGATTAGCTTAGATCTAACCGATTTCCACATAAACAAGTTAAGATCTAACAAGATCTAAACATCCACAAGTTGTGAAGGATTGAAAGAAGGCATTCCAACTTTCTTTCAACTCTTTTACACTCAATGCCTTCAGATCAATAGAAACGAAGCTTAAACCGGCTAACTAATCATTCAAATAGTTAAAGGTTCAAGATTTGGGTTCTATGAACAAGGTTCACCGATTTCGGGTTAAACTCTAAACCGACATTCCGAACCATCCACCGACCGGACTTGGGTGATTCCTGTTCGAGCCAAGGAAACAAGTAGGAACGGAGGTTATCATAGCTCAACACGTTGTCAAGATACCTTGAAAGAATGACAAATAAGCAAACAGCCAAGTGTTAGACGAAAGGCCGACCAGGTCAGAAATGCTGGCCGAACGGCTAGGCTGTTCGAACAGCCCAGCCGATCGGACATGCCAGCCGATCGACCGAGCCAGCCGATCGGCTAGCACATGGTCCCACACTTTCAAAATCTTATGAGGTATAGTATTGACGAAGTAGTGTTCGATCGAGCATGTCACTCGATTGGTAAACATTACTGTTCGGATCATGAGATACTATGCTTCAACACTTAATCGTTTTCACAACTCGTTTGTAGTAGGGAATGCCAGCCGATCGAACAGACCGTTCGATCGAGTGACATTCAGTTGGGGACCAACCTTGAAGCTCCTAGCCGATCTAGTGAGCTAGCCGATCGAACGAATCGTTCGATCGATCGACTTGAAAGGTAGGAACACTTCAGTGTTCTCAAATGCTGCAACGAAAACTTCAAAAGTTCAAATCCTCTAACACAAACACACCAGAGGAAGAAACAATCCACTCGAATGGTCCAGCCGATCGAGCCAACCGGCCGATCGAACAGGACTGCCCAATCGGATATACCAGCCGATCGAACGGGCCGTCCGATCGAACCTGCCGTTCGATCGACCAGCCCATTCGATCCATCCATACTTGTTTACTTTTCCGCGTTACTTATCGTTATGCTATCGAACTATTCAGGCTAATCTTACTCTCAGCGCTCCCTTCAATCCATAATCAATCACTGTGAGTATACTCGATCCCTTTTTGCTTTTAGCACTTTTGGCTGTTACATACGTTACCTATCAAATCACAATCAAACACAAACTATTTGAACGCTGACCATTTGCATGTGCTACTTGACTAAATGAATGCTGTTTATTATGTTTACACGTGGAATGCTATCTACCTGCCTTAGCAACATAGTACTATAGTTTGGACTCAGCACCCGTTCACACGGGGGTTGTTAAGGACAATTACTTGCATGGATTACGGTGGTAATCATGTATTGCGAACCGTCTCGGACGGTCAACCCGCAGTCGTTGGTATCGATGGTCCCATGTCGATAATTAACATGCATCATTTTCCTCTGTGTACGTGCCTGGTTATGCGTAAACTATTCGAACTCTATATGCTATTACTAAACTTGTGTGCTCACCTTTACATTTTATGTATTGACAATATTTTAACATATGTGATAGGTAATTAGGATGCTTATCTGCTAGGGAAGCGAGGCTAGAATAAAGCTCTAGAGGCCAATGAGTAGTTGTAGGTCGTAGTCTACCTAGGGGTCTCTAGAAGCAAATAAACAATTGCCATGGAGCCGTTGGAGTTGTTCGATCCGGGGTCTATGGCATTAGTTGTCTGTAGATCTTGTCCGGATAAGTCTTAATGACTTCAAGCAATACTTTTATTCATTTGGTTTGTAATAATTAAATCTGAGTTGTCGGAGCGGAATTTATTTGCCTAGTTGCTTCTATGATAACTTGTTTATTTATTTGGGATACGGTATGGGACGTATCATTAAACTGAATTTGTAATAATAGTTGTTGTGGAAACTTCTGGACAATCTGTTTCGCTCAGTGCCGCGCCCCAATGATTCCGCCATCGGTTGGGGTGTGACAGCAACGCCTAACCTAACACACAAAAACGAACCAAAATCGGGAACGCGGAAAAGATGGATTGGCCAGAGTGGCCGTCCGATCGGATGACCATCCGAACGGGTGACCACCCGAACGGGTGACCACCCTATCCACCTTGCACCACCTTAACATCCTTTCTCACTATAAATAGACCTGACACATCACCATTTTGAGTGATGTGACAGCTCTGCTCGACCAGACACGCGCAAACACCTTTCTTCCCCATTTTCTTGCTGATTTCGGTACGTTTTAGGCTTGATTCTTGTACTTTCTTGATCTATACATCATTCTCTACGTGAATCTCACTTGAAATCACACTTTTCACCGTGAAATCTCTCGGATCTGAGTTCTTGAGAGTGATATCATCATGAAGGTTGTACAAACTGACATGTGATGTCATTCTAAGCAAGATCTAGCTCAGATCTAAGATGATTCATGCATTTTTACACTAAATCTAAACTAAATCTAGACTTTTTCCTATGAAACTTGAATATCTTTTTCTCAAACTTTTACCTTATTCGGGGGGAACCGGGTCTACACTAACTGTAGATCTGATGAATAGTCTAGAGTTGGTGTCGATCTAAGTCCTTACCGGAAAAGACGAGCAAAGCACGAATTCCGACATAAACCCGTCAGGGACATACGACTGAACGGACAGGGGTGGTTCCCACCGATCAGAACGGTTGTGAACTGATAGGTTTACCGTTGTCTCAATGCGTGTCGTACCGTCACCGTTAAACTAGAAACTTAGAATTTTCAAAAGTTAGTAACCAAGAACAAGGGTCGCCCGATCGAGCGGCAACCCGATCGGACAGTCGTCTGATCGGACAACCACCCTATCAGGTGACACTTGTTTTGAAATCCTTTAAACACTTGGTAACTTTTCAAAGTTTGATGTCTTGATCGAAGGACAACCCGATCGGACAGCCGTCCGATCGAGCAACCCTCCGATTGAGGTGATCCAGGGTGCTAGCCATTCGGATCGAATAGCAATCCCATCGAATTACCCTCCAATCGGACAGCCACCCCATTTGTCACTTATGCTTTCCACTCAAGTGGCAACCCGATCGGGCAGCCATCTGTCTTCACCACACATCAAGGCTACTCGACTGACTGGCAATCCGATCGGATAGCCATCCGATCGTACAGCCATCCGATCTAGTGACATGGTTTGACACTTTATTCAATCCCGTTACCCTGCGCGACTCTTATCCTTTTGTAATCTAACCAGGCTAATTCTAAAAGAGCTCCCTTTGATCCAATAGCAGTTTATACTGTTTAGCAATCACTGTGAGTATACTCGATCCCCTTTTTACTTTAAACTTTTGGGGTGTAATATCTATTCTATGAAACTTAAACTTGAATCTTTGGAACTTATACTCTATCCTATGTGAGCATGAAACTTGTGATTCTTGATTCTTGACTCTTTGTGCTATGTGACGTTTAATCCAGAGTGGGTAGTTCCGCCTTAACAATAGTAGCGCTATAGGAGATGCACCTCTCCCATTGTTTTCGGGGGGTATTGTTAGGAGGATTCTAGTTTACCTTGAGTCTTGGGTAAACACTAAAGCATCGGGATACTTGGGCTATCACTGCGTGGACTGCGACACTAGCACAGCTGAAACTATTTTATTGTTTACACTATGGATATGAGTTGTTTTAACCTATTATTATAATATCAAACTTGTATACTCGCCAATACTTTTGTATTGATATTTTAATACATGTTGCAGGCTGATAGGATGCTTGGAAATGCATGGAAATCAGCTAGGAGATGCTTAGAAACGTCGCCTAGTTAACTTAGAATCTTTGAACAATTTGAACAATATTCGTTTTAGTCTGTATTCGATAGTTGTGTTGGTTGTGTATGCTTTTAGACAATGTTATGATGAATTTGATCTAATTGCTATTGAAACAAATAGTGTTATGGAATTCTCTTGAGCAATCTGAACGCTTAGTGCTCGCACCCCGATGTTTCCGCCATCGGTTGGGGCGTGACACGCATTTTGTAAGGTACCCTTGTAGACTCTTGTACAAGGATAAAATTAGAATTGTTATGTGTTTGTATCATATTACATAATATGATTCTGGAGGACGAGAGCAAAGCGATTTGTCAACACAAGATTGTGATCCGTAATTAGTAGAAGGATAACAACCTCGTGCAACTGTAGAACAAAGAATACAAAATGTCGCGTTTATGTGTGACTCCAATGCACACCAAGCTCTAATAGCGGATTTATTCAAGCACGCTCTAATGAAACGACAAGATGACGAAGACGATGAAGATAATGAAGATGAATATTTTCTTTTTTCCAATTTCTTAGTTGTTTAGTACTATTTTTTGGTATTATTAGATTATTTGTTTTGTACTTTTTTAATTTTAATGAAGTTATTTATGTTTCTACTAATTGTTGAAACATTAGTTAAAATAAAAAATAATGCATTTAGTCATTAGGAAATTAATGAGGAGGGGGTGAACTACTACATCATTTTGAGAGTAATTTCACCAATGCTGACGGGGACGCCATATGACGAAAAAATGTGTCTTCACTATGTGAACCACCACGGATATCTTGTTGAACATACATATTATAATTTATTTAAGATTTATCAATCATAATATTATTAGAATTTATTTAAGATTTATCAATCATAATATGTGGGATTATATCTAGTACTAGTTTATAGACCGTCGTACTACACGGGCTTGAAGATAAAAATAATGTAATTTATAATGTGTAAACCAATTTACATAAATGTAATTATTTTTATTAAGTCAAACAATATAAAATAAAGATACATATTACATTTACAAATTTTTAAACACTTTTTTAAACACGACATTCGTAGTTTTGTTTGTATTTTAACCATCCTCATCAAGTATCAAAAGCTTAAGGTCATCTTTACTTTTTACTCTAGACAATGCCACATATTGTTGGCCATGCGTAAAAACTGGTTCTTTCAGAAACAACCCTATCTTACATAGCAAATGTTCTTGACTTTTATCAAATATTACGGATAAGATATGTTCCTAAAAAATGCGATCGTCATCGTTATCGATAGGGTTTCTCACTATAGTAAACAATTAATTGGTAACTTTGAGCGAAATAGGTAAATATAGATAAGTGTAACAACCCGCACGTTCGTGCGTTGTTACTACTCGTTATACTCATTACGCCTAGCACCAGAGATTCGGATCATAATGTAGCTATATCGCATACATCGCTATTTCGCAGTATTTTCGCATATTGCAACATACTTTATCGCTATAACACATCGCATCACACACACTAACGCTCACGATGATGTTGAGTGAGGACCTAATCTACCCTCCTCGATAGCCGTGATGCGTCGTAGAAGACGCATATTCAAAACGAAACCCGGTTATTGTATCGCAACTGTGAAATATGGATATTTATACGACCCTATGTGACTAAATATAATAAATATACGAGTATGTGTATGAAAATGTGTAACCAAACTATCACGACGCTTAACGAACAAAACGAAACATCAAAACGCCATTCGCCAGAGACCACCGATCGAGTGACCACTCGATCGGGTGGCCATCCGATCGGATTACCACCCGATCGGACAGCCACCCGATCGGACAGCCATCCGATCCGTTGCACTTCTCCCCTTTACTCCACTTCACCTATAAATAGCACTTGTCACATCACTTGAATAGTGGTGTGACAGCTCTCACTCGACCAGCACGCTTTTGGGGCTTTTCCTCTTGATTCCTCGCGATTCTTGTAAGTTTTCAACTCAAATCTTGTACTTCTTTGATTTACACACACTTCTTCATCTTTTTCACCTTTGAATCTTAATTTTTAACCATGAAATCAATGGATTTGAGGTGTTCTAAGATGATGTCATCATGGAGTTCTTATGAACTTCAAATGTTGGCCTCATTCCACCAAGAATAACCCAGATCTGAAGGATTTCCACATGATTTCACTATGATTTCGCATAGATCTAGAAACATTCAATGATAAAAGGATTGAAAGAAACTTTTTCAACTTTCGTTCAACTCTTTTACACTCAATGCACTCAAAACCGATGGAATCAGAGCTCGTCCTGATCTTCTACTCATTCTAAGTGAAGTGTTAGTTCCAGATCTGATTCTTTCTAAAGAGACAACCGATTCCGGGTTAAGCATGAACAACCGTTATGGATAGTTAACTGATCGGACCAGGGTGATTCCTGTTCAATCGGATGACTTGGTTCATGATGGAGTTTCTATTGTTTAGCACGTTATCACAACGTCTCGATCAAAACCACAAACTTTCAAAACAATCAAGTGTCAAGATGATCAAGGCAGTTGGAACAGAATGTCGTCCGATCGGATTACCACCCGATCGGATTGCCACCCGATCAGACAGCCGTCCGATCCGCTTGCACTTGGTTCCACACTTAAACTATTTAATTCAACTTTTCAAGCTCTGAACGTCGAACGGATCGAGCCGCCGTCCGATTGACCGACCTGAAGGGTAGAGATACTTCTCTGTTTTCGAAATGCTACAACGAAAACTTCAAAAGGCAGGCCATCATACACAAACACATCCATACCAAACGAGGTGACAATCCAATCGAATGGCCATCCGATCGGATGATCATTTAAACGGATTGCCACCCGATCGACTGGCCATCTGATCGGATTGCCATGCGATCGGGTTGCCATTCGACACTCAGTCACATCTCATCGTTTAACGCACCATTCGACGCTTATGCCATCAATCTGTAATCAGGCTAACCTCAGACGCGCTCCCTTCAATCCAACCAAGTTGTTTAATTATATAGTGAATTGTCGAACTTGATAATTAAATAGCCATGGTGAAAATAAACCATATAGACCAGTAGATAGTATTAATTTATTTGATTATGTTTTGCCTAGGTTTTTAAATAATCCATCTTTGGCGCTTAAACGGAATATAATCCTTCACATTTATTAGACAAGGGACATAAATCACGACTGTCAATGTCGTACCGACATTTTATATAGCACAAGGGTTTATTCCAAAAGACTTTTGATGGCACAGAGACCTTGTCACTAAGGAATTTTAAAACAAAATCAATGATCCCTTTGGATCGGAAAATTTCACAGTTCATTGTCTTGACAAGAAGTTATTGAATAAAACTATCTTTTTCATGTATACATCTTTGCCCGTAGGTATACATCCCAAATGGATGTTTTGATGTGTACATCATGTTCGACGTTTATTAGCCATGATTCCTATTGATCATTTATGCTAAATAAGGGGTTTGGAAGTTCCTAATATAAAGATGACAAGTGTGATTTTTATCGCATCACCTTTGTCAGGAGTGTTAACATGTTTTCAGATGTTAACAAGGATCTGAATCTCTTTTAAATAGGTTTTACCATCGTAGCCAGGTCTTTAATGACATTCAAGCTAGGTTATACCCTTTAAGATTCTTTTTAATATGAATACTGGCAGGAAAGGAATGATATTTATTTTATTCAGGATTTTCATTATAATTATCCTAGATTTAATTAAAATATAGCTCTAGCACAAAGGCCAAGTCACAAGGGCAACTTTAAATTATAAACCATGATTTTGTAGAATCAAGGTATTTGGGCTTTGAACGTTATTCATTGCCTTTTCTTGACAGGGAGTTGTAGGCTACGACTGTCTTTTGTCTTATATGACAATGGATATGGCCCTTAAGCATTATATCCCTAACAGATGCTTAAATCACAAAATAAGAAAGGATTTCGGGAGAATCCAGTATAAGGATGATTTATGCGATTTTATCGAACCACGTCTGCCAGGAATGTTAACATGTTACAGATGTTAACAAGGATTTGAATCCTATGAATAGGTTCTATCATCTTGGCCTTGTCATATAGTCTAGGTTTACCTTTAAGATTCTTTTAATATTTAACGTAGAACAATCCTAAATTGAGATGTTAACAAGGATCTGGATCTAATTGAGGAACTACCATCTTGGCCCTGTCTTAAGATGACACACGAGCTAGGTCTTGTCCTTTTTAGATTTTGCCATTTTATTATTATGGTAGATCTTTATAAAGGGAATGGTATTTTAAATTTAACAGTTCCACTAATATTTAAACAAGTACATGGTTGCCCTAAACGAGACTTCTAGCTGAAATGACTTGCCCATGCAGGGGCTAAACAGACAATAACAAGGAAACAAGTAAAGGACAAAATAAAAGGAATTAGGATTAGTCCTAAGTTCTTTGTCTAGGCTCGAGAATCAAAGAATGTGAAATTGTGTAACTGAGATTAAACACAAAAGGCTAGTGTTTAATTCACTCAGTGTTGGCTCTGATACCAACCTGTCACACCCCGATATTTCCACGTATTACCGGTGGGGAGTATCGTGACGTAGTTGATATCATCATAGTCAAACAACACAATTCGAATGCACAGCGGAAGCAAAAGATAAATATTTTACAATCTAATATAAAGTAATATCAAGGTATTACAAACGGAAAGTAAAGGATCCATAGGCGGATCGAAAATAAAATGAAACATTGTTCAACAGACTTTAGGCATCTAAGCTTGCGAGACTCTTTATTGATGCTAGGAGTAGCCATCCTATTCCGATTAGTGCCTGCACTTAGCCTTTTTGGAAAATACGCCAGTTTACACTGGTAAATACAATTTAACTGACTCATTTTGAAAATGTTTAAAAAAAATTGATTTGAGTGCGCATGGCACAAAACTTTTTATAACTTGGGATAATTATTTGCATATAATACTTGTAAAGGAATTACATGTTTCTTATACGTTCAGTAGCCCGGCCTGTATACCGGGTTAAAGATTAATAGACACACCACAGGTATAATGCCCACAAGGTTGATTCCTCTAAGTGGATTACCAGTTTTTACATAGGCACTGTCAGGTGTACGCCTACACTCTGTGCTTAGGTCGTGGCCATTTCATGAATGATGCCAAGGATATCCGGGACATGGTCATTAACCCCCCAAAGGTTTTAAGCAAACAAAACAATTTAAACGTGACATCTCAATGCATTAACCTTATTATGACTAATGATTCAATGCCCGACCAAGCGGTATTTTTATATACCGTACCCCAAGCCCGTATAGGGAAAATAAGCTAAAAGTATTTACATGAGCTAAATATAAATTCAATCCCAGTCGTATCTCAAATCAGCAAGTACAGATAGCTTTTACTGGGCTCCTAAATCTGGAACGAAGGTTTTTGATAACCTATTAGATTCCTAACGGGTCTTAATTAAGCCTAGACTTAGACTGGTTAGTTATCAAAAGGAAGGTACGGTTCAAACGCATGATAAAGCGAAGACCGTTTTTGAATGTGGCTTTGACCCGACAAGCTTGTATGCTTGTTTAATATGGGTAACTTAAACACATTCTGGATTTTGAGATGAAATGATATGGTTTGACCCGTCTCGGCTATTTTATGCAAACTGGTTACATAAGCCGATCCGAACGCAAAACTGCGTAACGGGTAACCAAATGAGTCATATACAAGTTTCCTAAGTTAATATGCCTTAAATATGTTGTGACATCAGTAAGATATCTTCTATTATGCCCAAAACGGATTTAAACTCAAATTATGCCTCGCAAGGGCATTTTGGTCAATTAAAAGAGTTTAAATATAATTCTGAGTTTCGGGTCTGATGTATTCAGTAAAAATATTTAATTTACTAAGTTACATCAGTAGGGTATAACCTATATGTGAAATTTATCATTTCTAACAATATATGCACCGAAAGGGCATTTTGGTAATTTCACCTAAGGTTTAAAGGTCACTTATTCTCGTGAGCATAATTTATCGTTACAAAGCTTCAGGTTCGCTAAAAGGTCACTCAGAGGTATACTTTAAACATGTTGACACATTTAACCCCTGTAGTTTGTAATTTCTCACTTTCTTCCACAATTAGCTTCGTATGATCCATGATTTATTCGTTTAAGGGTATAAACATCATGTAGGGCTATTGTGAAGTATATTTATCCATTGTTGACACTTTGAACCCTTTTATTCACATACTTTCTCGGTTTGTCAACTTTAGTCCTTCATATGTAATCTTTTACACGTTTAAAGCTCATGACACGTATCGATACGTTATTGGACGTGATTTTACGAGGTGTTACATCCTTACCCCCTTAAAAGAAATCTCGACCTCGAGATTTGCTAAAATGCTGGAAGTTCTTTTTGTCGCATAATGGACTTAACTTCTATAGCATATCTGGAGCCTCTCCAAGCTCGCAAGTTGACCTCTATAATAGGTGCATGTATCCTTTTTGGAGCTTCTTAACCCGTCGATCCTCAATCGATACAGGTTTCTCATCATATCACAAGTCTGCATATCATTATGTAATAATGCCTCTCGACTTATTGGTGAAACATATCCTTAAATCATTAGTGTGTAACGCATTGCGAGCTCCGCCAAGTTCCTTAAATAGGTTTTAACTTATAAGCTATTTGATCTTGATACATTCGGTTCCCTCGAATGATTCTATATATTCAGAGCTTAACTAGCCTGATAATTAACAAATCGGCACACCCTTTCAAGGTGATATCTTTTGTTGAACCTTATTCCTTAACAAGAACTTAGGAAGGTTGCTACATTCATTAATTCTTGATTTTCTGCCAAATACTGGCAACTTATAGATGATTATGGATTTTTTCGATCTTATTCATTGTTTCCAAGGCAACTTTCAGATCCTGATAATTGGACTTACCAATCTTTTATCTAACAATAATTGTTTAACATTCCATCTATACAAGGTCTCCAAAGGAGCAGCCTTGACACTTATATGACAACTATTATAGAAAAGCTTATTTAAAGGTGAGATGGTTATTCCAACCACTGTTTAAAACTAATCTTAAGGAATAGCTAATCCTCGCCGTTAGTCGAACGATCGATGATCCTGGGTAGCTGATGGCAATTCTTAATTGTTGCCTAATTAGGGTTGCGGTAATCATTGCATAAGAAAAATAAACCGTCTTTCTTAATTACTATACTGAATCCTCGGAGTATTGAGTTAGGCTATATGAATCCTCATATTTAAAACTTACTTAATTAGGGTTTTGATTCTTCCAATGATGGCAGCCCTAAATGGGATATAAATCTTAACTCTACTTGCCTCTCGGGAAGTAAACAGGGTAACCTTAGGAGAAGATAATCAAGATACAAGGAGGTTGTAGAGATTTTCCAAATCTCAGGCTCTAGTTCATCCACATTGAGTGACACATTTATGTTACAAGTCCACGAATTCCTTAATCGGATACATTTACTTGGACAATTCCATTCTGGATATCTTCTTTGAATACCCTTAGCTGACTTTAGTACCATATGCCCATCGGAACATCTTTGTGGTCCCATGCATTAAACCTCCATACTGATCAGGCATGGAAGCAATCTATGGAACATATTAAGATACACCAATCCTCATATGGCGCTTTCATCATCCCGTCTGGTATTCGTAATCGATAGAGATCAAAGAGATATCAATTATATTTGCTGACGCACTTCTTCTAGAGAGCGATACTTCTAGAATTCTACGACTAAAGGTTTCTAACAGAAACAGAAGAAATGGTTCTTATGATTTCGCCTGTAAGTTTTACCTTACACTTAATATCTGGGGTTCTTACGGGAAAATTCTTAAAAGTTTGCTAAGCTTATGGTCTTATGAGAGACTTAGCAGTACCTGAAACCAAACGTAACTCTTAGAAGTAAAATAAGGAATTTATCTGGTGTTATTATTAATGTGAGCTGCCTCTAATCGTTCATCAGGAGGGTTAAACGCCTCCATTCTTAAACCTTTTAAACTAAGCTGCAAAATCTTTGACAAATTTAGGGCAGTCTCAGCTTTGACTGGTTATTTCTTAATCTATAAAACGTGAGTAGCTGAGGTAGATCCATAATGGATTTATGATGAGCAGGCTTTGAAACCTTTTCATGACTTTTCTCATAACATTTCTAGCAGCGGCGTTAATCGCAGTTTTGGAGACTAACTTCATTAACATTAAGGTTCACATCTGATGCACCATTAACATTTGTCGCACTTCCAGCATCGCGACTTTTGTTTGTCTCTTCTGAGTTTTCCATACTCATAGCTTTGGTATTAAATATCAAATTCAGTAAGTGCTTAGGCAATCCATACCCAGTGTCTCCTTGAATCGTCAAAGGCTCACCATAGGGAGTCTTGATAACTACTTGCTTCTTATCACACAACATGGGCTTGATTTTAAGACGACCAATCCACTCCTATCACTATATCGAATCCCTTTATTTTAACGGAAACAAGGACAGTGGAAAAGAATAATTCCTAATGGATATAAAACATCCATCTAATATTGCTGAAGCAGTCTCTGAGGTACTATCGACCAATTCTACTTTATACTTAACGCTTAGAGTTTTAACAGGCAGATTTAATAATTTACAAAATCCATTATCTACGAAAGACTTATCTGAACTTGAATTAAATAATACTCTAGCATGAGCATTATTTGATAAAGAAAGTACCTGTTGTGACATTGTCGTCCTGAATAGCCTCTTGAGCATCCATTTGAGAGCCCCCAGCTTTGGTCTTCTTAGCCTTTCTAGGCTTCTTGGTCTTATTTGGGCAATTAGTCTTGATATGCCCCTTCTCGTTGCAACCATAATAGGTCGCATCCTTTATCTTCTTGCAATCCAAGGTCTGATGCTCCTTGGACTTGCAGATTCCACAGGGTAGAGGCTGAGATTCAAATCTGCAACTTCCGAAGTGGTATTTCCTACAGGTTTTGCATCTGGTCTTTTCACCTGTCTGCTGGTTGTCCTTCAAGTCCTTGGATTCATAAGTCTTGTGATTCATTTCCTTACAGATGTCACATCCCCTGGTCTGTTCATAGAAGCATTTTCCGAAGTGCTTCTTCTTGCAGGTTTTAAATTTGGGTTTTCCTCCTTTGTCTTGGACTGGTTATAGCTTGAACCGGTCTTACCCTTTTTACAACCTTTATTTGGGGTATTATCGCACTTTCGTTTATGATCCTTTAACACACGGTCCACGGCTTTGTCTACGGCTGTATCTATCATAGCCTGTAACTTGGTGCCCGTTAAGTTCAGTCTTGCATCATCATTCTGATCAACTGGATGATTGTGAGCTTCAGAGGAGTCAGCCATGGTGAAGCTTTGAAGGCTACAAACCAAGTAGTAATAATTTGTTTAATTATATAGTGAATTGTTGAACTTGATAATTAAATTGCCATGGTGCAAATAAACCATATAGGCCAGTAGATAGTATTAATTTATTTGATTATGTTGTGCCTAGGTTTTTAAATAATCCATCTTTGGCGCTTAAACGGAATATAATCCTTCACATTTATTAGACAGAAGACGTAAATCACGACTGTCAATGTCGTACCGACATTTTATATAGCACAAGGGTTTATTCCAAAAGACTTTTGATGGCACAGAGACCTTGTCACTAAGGAATTTTAAAACATAATAAATGATTCCTTTGGATCGGAAAATTTCACAGTTCATTGTCTTGATAAGAAGTTATGAAATAAAACTATCTTTTTCATGTATACATCTTTGCCCGTAGGTATACATCCCAAATAGATGTTTTGATGTGTACATCATGTTCGACGTTTATTAGCCATGATTCCTATTGATCATTTATGCTAAATAAGGGGTTTGGAAGTTCCTAATATAAAGATGACAAGTGTGATTTTATCGCATCACCTTTGTCAGGAGTGTTAACATGTTTTCAGATGTTAACAAGGATCTGAATCTCTTTTAAACAGGTTTTACCATCGTAGCCAGGTCTTTAATGAAATTCAAGCTAGGTTATACCCTTTAAGATTCTTTTTAATATGAATATTGGCAGGAAAGGAATGATATTTATTTTATTCAGGATTTTCATTATAATTATCCTAGATTTAATTAAAATATAACTCTGGCACAAAGGCCAAGTCACAAGGGCAACTTTAAATTATAAACCATGATTTTGTAGAATCAAGGTATTTGGGCTTTGGATGTTATTCATTGCCTTTTCTTGACAGGGAGTTGTAGGCTACGACTGTCTTTTGTCTTATATAACAATGGATATGGCCCTTAAGCATTATATCCCTAATGATTGCTTAAATCACAAAATAAGAAAGGATTTCGGGAGAATCCAGTATAAGGATGATTTATGCGATTTTATCGAACCAGGTCTGCCAGGAATGTTAACATGTTACAGATGTTAACAAGGATTTGAATCCTTTAAATAGGTTCTACCATCTTGGCCTTGTTATATAGGCTAGGTTTACCTTTAAGATTCTTTTAATATTTAACGCAGAACAATCCTAAATTGAGATGTTAACAAGGATCTGAATCTAATTGAGGAACTACCATCTTGGCCCTGTCTTAAGATGACACACGAGCTAGGTCTTGTCCTTTTTAGAATTTGCCATTTTTTTATAGTGGTAGATCTTTATAAAGGGAATGATATTTTAAATTTAACAGTTCCACTAATATTTAAACAAGTACATAGTTGCCCTAAACGGGACTTCTAGCTGAAATGACTTGCCCATACAGGGGCTAAACAGAAAATAACAAGGAAACAACTAAAGGACAAAATAAAACGAATTAGGATTAGTCCTAAGTTCTTTGTCTAGACTCGAGGATCAAAGAATGTGCAATTGTGTAACTGAGATTAAACACAAAAGGCTAGTGTTTAATTCGCTCAGTGTTGGCTCTGATACCAACCTGTCACACCCCGATATTTACACGTATTACCGGTGGGCCCGGTGGGGAGTATCGTGACGTAGTTGATATCATCATAGTCAAACAACACAATTCGAATGCACAGCGGAAGCAAAAGATAAATATTTTACAATCTGATATAAAGTAATATCAAGGTATTACAAACGGAAAGTAAAGGATCCATAGGCGGATCGAAAATAAAATGAAACATTGTTCAACAGACTTTAGGCATCTAAGCTTGCGAGACTCTTTATTGATGCTAGGAGTAGCCATCCTATTCCGATTAGTGCCTGCACTTAGCCTTTTTGGAAAATACGTCAGTTTACACTGGTAAATACAATTTAACTGACTCATTTTGAAAATGTTTAAAAAAAATGATTTGAGTGCGCATGGCACAAAACTTTTTATAACTTGGGATAATTATTTGTATATAATACTTGTAAAGGAATTACATGTTTCTTATACGTTCAGTAGCCCGGCCTGTATACCGGGTTAAAGATTAATAGGCACACCACAGATAGAATGCCCACAAGGTTGATTCCTCTAAGTAGATTACCAGTTTTTACATAGGCACTGTCAGGTGTACGCCTACACTCTGTGCTTAGGTCGTGGCCATTTCATAAATGATGCAAAGGATATCTGGGACATAGTCATTAACCCCCCAAAGGTTTTAAGCAAACAAAACAATTTAAACGTGACATCTCAATGCATTAACCTTATTATGACTAATGATTCAATGCCCAACCAAGCGGTATTTTTATATACCGTACCCTAAGCTCATATAGGGAAAATAAGTTAAAAGTATTTACCTGAGCTAAATATAAATTCAATCCCAACCGTATATCAAATCAGCAAGTACAGATAGCTTTTACTGGGCTCCTAAATCTAGAACGAAGGTTTTTGATAACCTATTAGATTCCTAACGGGTCTTAATTAAGCCTAGACTTAAACCGGTTAGTTATCAAAAGGAAGGTACGGTTCAAACGCATGTTAAAGCGAAGACCGATTTTGAATGTGGCTTTGACCCGACAAGCTTGTATGCTTGTTTAATATGGGTAACTTAAACACATTCTGGATTTTGAGATGAAATGATATATTTTGACCTGTCTCGGCTATTTTATGCAAACTGGTTACAAAAGCCGATCCGAACGCGAAATTGTGTAACGGGTAACCAAATGAGTCATATACAAGTTTCCTAAGTTAATATGCCTTAAATATGTTGTGACATCAGTAAGATATCTTCTATTATGCCCAAAACGGATTTAAACTCAAATTATGCCTCGCAAGGGCATTTTGGTCAATTAAAAGAGTTTAAATATAATTCTGAGTTTCGGGTCTGATGTATTCAGTAAAAATATTTAATTTACTAAGTTACATCAGTAGGGTATAACCTACATGTGAAATTTATCATTTCTAACAATACTATGCACCGAAAGGGCATTTTGGTAATTTCACCTAAGGTTTAAAGGTCAAATCTGGAAATCTGAGTTTAAAAATTTTGCTTACTGCTATAGTATAAAAATTTACTTAAAGTATCAAGTCTTATATATCTAAAATGGTTTTAATACATACTATGCGCTTAAAACGCGTAAAAAGGCGATTTTTAGCGATTTTCGGGTTTTATAAGAAAAGCTGATATTTTTATTATTTCAGAAGGCTTAAGATATTCTGTTTATCATATTGGATCAGTAGAAAAAGGTTTGGTATCAAAAGGATTGGTAAAACTCATTTTATAGCCTAAAAGGGCAAAACCGACAATTACCGGATCAAGCTTAGAACTCTATGTTATGCTTAGCCTAAAAAGAAATAAAAATCTCCAAAAATCCCAAAATATTATTTTATATCAGTGGGTAAAAAGTTTGATATCAAAAATCGGGTTTAGATAGGCTATACGCTAATTACGCCGTTTAATTACTAAAAAGCTTTCTAATTACGCTAATGAGCATAACTCTTAATCTAGACCTCAAACTGATGTCAAATTTTAGGCACAAGTTTATAAATCAGTAACTAAGGTTTCTACTCTTTTATATTTTCAAAAATCACGTTTTAAGGTGATATGGGCATAATAGTCAACATTTAGGCATTTAACGGAAATATGCATATGAACCGGATAACTAATGAACCAAGTTGTATAATCACATAGGGTTATACTTATATGAAACCTGGTCCTAATAAGGCTCTAAGACATTACTAAACTATGCTCTAATGGGTCAGAACTGAAAGTCAAAGCAAAAGTCTACTTTTGCGACTTTCGGTTCCGAACCGAGCTTAAACTGAAAATTGTCGAGTTGAACATGTTTAGACATGTTCTTACATCAATTACCAAGTTATATTAATGACAAAACAGGTTGCATAGCTTCTACATTGCTAATTATGCATTAATTTGAAAATAAGCTTTCTGTTGACTTTTTAGGGTTAACTTTGACCCGACAATTGACCTAGTTAGAGTGGGAATCAGAGGGTGCCCTTTTAAGGGTTTATTGCCCACATAATTACCAACTCATAGGTACTTTCAATTTGACCTGGACAATTTAAGATTAATGACGAATTCAAATCTTAATTACGACGGTTTTACTTTAGGCTAATTAACTAAGCAAAACTGAATTAAGGAAGGTTAATGACACTTACCAAGGTCCTATGCACGACTAATGATCACTAGGAAGAGGTCTTGAGCTCTAGAAATCTTCAGAATTGAAGTTGTGAGAGTTTTCAAATGGGTGCCAAAATGTTGCAACAAGCATGCTCTTATATAGGACCTTAGAACTCACAAAATCAATCCACCAAAGCCTATAGATGTTCCTTGATCATTTACAAGTGTCCCTATGCTTGAAAAACCATCAAACAAGTCCCTAGAATTGAATACAAGGCTACTAAGGCGGTGCAACCTGCTGAAACTCGCATCTGTGCATGAATCTGTCCAGCTCAGGCCGTCGCGTAGCGCGACGGCAGAAGGGGGAGGTGGTGGCGCTACGCCAGCAAGTGGCTTACCAGACAAACAAGTTTCAAACAATTGCATTTCACCCCCTGAACCTTCTAAACATGGTTTTCACTTCATTTCTTGCATTTTCACCCCCCTTAACTTGACTTTTAAGGGCCCCATGACATAACCAAACATTGTTAAGTCCTCGGTAAACTTTGTGATCACCCGTAAGGCGTTAAATTTCAAAGTTGACGCTTTTAACCCCTCGTATACGAATATTGTCTTAACTTTCTCATACTTTATCGAAACCTTGTGAAATTTTTATCACTTATTCTCGTGAGCATAATTTATCTTTACAAAGCTTCAGGTTCGCTAAAAGGTCACTCAGAGGTATACTTTAAACATGTTGACACATTTAACCCCTGTAGTTTGTAATTTCTCACTTTCTTCCACAATTAGCTTTGTATGATCCATGATTTATTCGTTTAAGGGTATATACATCATGTAGGGCTATTGTGAAGTATATTTATCCATTGTTGACACTTTGAACCCTTTTATTCACATACTTTCTCTGTTTGTCAACTTTAGTCCTTCATAAGTAATCTTTTACACGTTTAAAGCTTATGACACGTGTCGATACGTTATTGGACGTGATTTTATGAGGTGTTACAGTTAGGATGAATAGCAGTCGCAATTGCAGCTCGAGTGGCTTAGTTGGTAGTATCTGTCTTACATGCATATATGTTGAGGTGTCTCGTTTATGTATTTGGTAATTCGCAACACTTTTTATCTATTTACGCTACACTATCAAAACTTGTATACTCGCCAATACTTTTGTATTGACGTTGTTTTAACGTATGTTGCAGGTTTAGTCGCAGTCTACATCAAATCAAGCTAGGAAGTCTAGAAACTCACCTAAAATCTAGGTTGTCGGATTTGTATTGTTTGAGAGGACAAGAAATCTGTGATAACTTATGTGATTGTATTGTTGTTAGTATGGGATAACAAATGTAATCAATATTGTCACTTTATAGTTGTTATGGATTCTCTTGAGCAATCTGATTCGCCTAGTGTCGCGCCCCGATGATTCCGCCATCGGTTGGGGTGTGTCAGATTGGTATCAGAGCCATAACTATAGGGACTTAGGAAAGACTCGACCCAGGCCGGGTTGATGTCTTAGAAATTACCTAGCCTATAGTCTAAGTACCAACAGGCCGACTCGTACGAACCCAGTGGGATTTGCACGGGCCTACTTGATACTCTCGTTCGAATCCGCTAAAACTATAACTTCGCGTGAACACCGCATACTACAACTTCACGCGAAGAGCCTTTCCTAAGGCTAGAATATTACTTAGCCTTTCCTAAGGCCAACACAATACACACGTTTTCGAAAATACTCGCGTAACACAACCGAGTGATCCAGTCGAGATCAGGCATGAAAACCAAGAACTCTCGATAAGATCACTCACTCAGTGCATTTTTCTGGCACGAGAACTTTTCGTCGAGCTAGGAATGACATCCATATCTCAACGAAAGTCTCCATTTCAAAATCTAGTGGAACTCCCGAATTTATTCGGAGAGCACAACCACAGTTAGGAGCGAAGTTATTAAGTCAGGGGTGAAACCCGTATCTTAATAAATCGTTCCACTCTCTATAAAATGGTTTTCAAAAGCTCTCACCAAGGACTCGACTATAACGATAACTCGAGCCACGCAATGACTAGGAAGACGAATGCCATGAGCTGCATCCCAGTGGAAGCATAAGTCTTCTAGGGCAACGCGCGTGCACGAACTTGTTGGGTATAGCTGAGTTACCTTGGGCAGTCGATGCCTAAACACCCGAGGCACTCTATCAATTTTACTAGCATACAACTCGCCGATTTTACGCTTTATGGAACCTATTTACGCTTATGTGTTTACGATTTAAAACTTTACGCTTATTTGATTTCTCGATTTATCGATTTTCGCTCCTTGCTTTTGCAACCGCACAACTCGCACAACCATCGCAATCTAAAACAAAAAAACCGAATGTTCGCAACAAAACTAATGTCTAATTACACGCTCTCGCTCTCTCTCTGCATCGCATCCTCGCGCATTCTACACCGATATGTATGTATGTAAGAACAAACCACAACTAACTCTCTATATATATGCAGCAAATCAATTGTGTGGGAATTTAGGAATCTCGTGTCTCCTATGTGGCTCCTTTGTGAAGTCTATTACATTACTCGCAATAAGTTTTGATCGCGCTCAATCGCATCGCCAACTCAAAAATCATTATGATCGAATCTCACTCCAACTCTCTCTCTGTCTAGATGTCTTCAAACGACTCTACCTCGAGACAAACAGCTAGGAGAAGAGCCAAACGAAGCGCCGAGAAGAGGATTGCCTCGCTTGTGGCCCGGGAAGTGACCAAGGTCATTCCTTAAATTGTCACTCAAGTGCACTCTCTCGGTAACTCTCAAACCTCGGAAGACTCTAAGACGGAAGCGCCGCAATCTGCTTTCCTCTACAAACACTTCAAAGCATGTGACCTAATGGAGTTCACAGGTGAAGGAGGTGTGTCCCAACTACTCCGGTGGTTCAATTCTATCGAAGTTACCCTTCGTCAGAGTGGGTGTCCCGATGGTTTTCGTACTACTTGCGCTACCGGAGTATTTCAATCGCGAGCACTCGACTGGTGGACAGCCGAACGTAACAAATGTGGGATCTCCGCAGCTTACGCTCTCTCTTGGGATGAGCTGAAAGAGCTCATGAAGAAAGAGTACTGCCCTCCCCACGAAGTCTAGAAGCTAGAAAACGAATTTTGGGAGATCAAGCAAGTCGAAGGTGACAATACTGGCTACACCGCAAGGTTCAAACAACTTAGCATAATCTTCCCAGGTCAAGTCAACACTTCAGAAAAAGCCATCACGAAGTATATTCGCGGCTTGCCGGAGTGTGTGGGCGATTTTGTTGAAGCTGCAAGACCTGCTACCATCGAAGAAGCCTACCGCTTAGCCGTAGAAATTAACGACAAACGAGTCTTGGACGGATCTTTCTCCAAGAATCCCGTCAAACAAGCTCACCAAGAAATCGTCATCGATTCTTCTGACGATTCCTCCGATGATTCTACCGACGATTCTTCAGGTGAGTCCTCGGACGAATCCTCTGATGACAACGAACCGTTTCAGGAAGCTCAGCTCAGCCGCAAACGAAAGACCATGAGCCCAAACTCTTCAACAACTGAACTGTCGCAACTAGAACCTCTTCAAGCAGTTCCAGTTCACTCGAAGCGAGACTACAACGGAACTCATCCCCTGTGTCTCATGTGTATGTATCATCACCCGCCCGAAGCTAACTGTCGCTTTTGCGTAAATTGCAACTGGTATGGTCATCTTACCCAGCACTGCCGCACGGGGCCGCAGACTTGAGGAATTCCAGCAGCAATTGCAGTCTCCATAGAAGTCCTCCACAACAAGATTAGTTATGCTTCTACTATTGTTGTAATGATACGATCTTCGCCGTTAATTTCATTTGCATGTTGAACTTGTTCTATTTCTCGACGCAATGTGGACTCTATTTATCTCTCACTCTCTCGCACTCGTGCACGGACTAAATACTAGCACTATGTACTGCATAATGTGTTTTACCCCTACTATGCGTTCTTGAGATAAGGTACGATAAACGTGCAAGGATCAAACTAATCACGGGTGCACACGGGATTACTGTGATCAGTGCACGGAGATCGTAATGAGTTTCAATGAGGCCATAACGTTAAAAGCATGGTCAAGCGTGGTGGATACGCCGCTGGTACTTCCTATATATAAGCGTCTTGACCATGTCGACACAGTGTGACACCTATTCATGGGGCAGAGGCGTGTGGTTGAAGCATGGTGGATACGCCGCTTGTACTTCCTATATATAAGTGCTTCGCCATGCCAACCAATGTCTTGTGAAGAAAGTGCCATACAAGTTGAACGTTATTAGACCAAGTATACTAGTTAATTCTATTTTCAACACACTACACTACATCGCAAGGCGTAACAATCTCAATCGCAACTCAAAGCGTGTAATCGCTAGACTTTTCATAATTTAACACGCCCGCAATCGCAGTATCGCTAGAATCTAGCTCGCAATCGCTATCGCTTATTATGGGTACTTCGCAATCTCAATCGCTTATTGTGTGTTCACTCAATCGCTTATTATGTGCATCGCGTTATCGCATATCGTGGGTATCACTCTATCGCTTGTGTATCGCTTAACGTAATCGCTATCGTTATCGCTTACCAATATCCGTGCTGTCTGTGTTAAGTTAGCACACATGACCTCGCTTCACGGGACAAAACTCATATGGTTAAAGCATGATGGATAAGCCGCTGGTACTTCCTATATATAAGTGTTTTAGCCATATCAGCAGACTTTCGTGGAAAAAGGCCATGTGGGGTCTAATGTTAGTTAAATTTTGTGGTGTTGATCAATTCAATCGAATCGCATTAATCGCACATATTTCCCAACGCTTGCAAAGAATCGATCGTCGCATATCGCTCGACGGTTGTCGCTTATCGCTCATTGCTTTTTGCTTGTCGCCGTCGTCTTCGCTTATTATGTTTGTTTTGTGCTATCAATTATTGCGTACTGCTTATCACTTGTCGCACTCGCTCGTGTCACTAAACTGAGTTTGAAAACGACTTCATCACTCGGTTCGCCTTTCAAGACTTGATCCCACCCTTCCTCGTTTGGATCAAGTCATCGCAAATCTGTCTGTACTATGTTGACACGTATGACACCGCCTCACAAGACGGAAGCCATATGGCTAAAACATGGTGGATACCCTGCTAGTACTTCCTATATATAAGTGTTTTATACATATTGTCGAACTTTCGTGGGAAAGTGCCATGCGGGGCCGACTTTAAGATTTAAAATTAGAATTTTTGATATTATTTAAACCTTTTGTGTAAACAAGCTCTTCTTACAAAACTTTTTCTAAAATTTGATCGAAACCTTTGTACAAAACGAGATTATCTTGTAACGATGGTGTGACAATCGACTTAAGTTACTGCCGCGTGACGAGAAAATTTCGTAAAACGAGTTTTAACACCATAAAATCTTTTAGTAACCTAATAAAACCCCACTCATAGCGCTGGTGTGAACATCGAAACAGTTTAACCCCGCGCTGTGGGAAGATTTTTCATAAACAAGTTTCTTCAAACCTTTTCAAATTAATCAACTTTTCGAGAATTCAAAATACTTTTGGATCGCTTTCTTTGTGTTGCCATCTTTTTTTTTGTATAAATCGTCTTAGTCGCTGCCATCGCCAGTCATCGCAACGCTCTCTCTCGTCAATCTTCAATCGATCGCTCGCTTATCCTTGACGCTTTTAATCGCTACTTCCACTCGCATCAAGTCTCGCAACCCTTCTTATGGATTAATTTCGGGACGAAATTTCCTAAAGCAGCGGACACTGTAACAGCCCGCACGTTCGTGCGTTGTTACTACTCGTTAGGCCTAGCACCAGAGATTCGGATCATAATGTAGCTATATCGCATACATCGCTATTTCGCAGTATTTTCACATATTACGCATACTTTATCGCTGTAGCACATCACATTACACACACTAACGCTCACGATGATGTTGAGTGAGAACGTAATCTACCCTCCTCGATAGTCGTGATGCGTCGCAGAGAACGCATATTCGAAATGAAACCCAGTTATTGTATCGCAACTTTAAAATATGGATATTTATACGACCCTATGTGACTAATTATAATAAATATACGAGTATTGGTATGAAAATGTGTAACCAAACTATCGCGACGCTTAACGAACAAAACGAAACATCGAAACGCCATTCACCGGAGACCACCGATCGAGTGACCACTCGATCGGGTGGCCATCCGATCGGATTACCACCCGATCGGACAGCCATCCGATCCGTTGTACTTCTCCCTTTTCACTCTACTTAACCTATAAATAGCACTTGTCACATCACTTGAACAGTGATGTGACAGCTCTCACTCGACCAACACGCTTTTGGGGCTTTTCCTCTCGATTCCTCGTGATTCTTGTAAGTTTTCAACTCAAATCTTGTACTTCTTTGATCTACACACACTTCTTCATCTTTTTCACCTTTGAATCTTAATTTTTAACCATGAAATCAATGGATTTGAGGTGTTCTAGGATGATGTCATCATGGAGTTCTTATGAACTTCAAATGTTGGCCTCATTCCACCAAGAATAACCCAGATCTGAAGGATTTCCACATGATTTCACTACGATTTCGCATAGATCTAGACACATTCAATGATAAAAGGATTGAAAGAAACTTTTTCAACTTTCTTTCAACTCTTTTACACACAATGCCCTCAAAATCGATGGAATCAGAGCTCGTAATGATCTTCTACTCATTCTAAGTGAAGTGTTGGTTCCATATCTGATTCTGTCTAAAGAGACAACTGATTTCGGGTTAAGCATGAACAACCGTTACGGACAGTTAACTGATCGGACTAGGGTGATTCCTGTTCAATCAGATGACTTGGTTCATGATGGAGTTTCTGTTGTTTAGCACGTTATCACAACGTCTCGATCAAAACCGCAAACTTTCAAAACAATCAAGTGTCAAGACGATCAGGGCAGTTGGAACGCAATGTCGTCTGATCGGATTACCACCCGATCGGATTGCCACCCGATCGGACAGCCGTCCGATCGGCTTGCACTTGGTTCCACACTTAAACTATTTAATTCAACTTTTCAAGCTCTGAACGTCGAACGGATTGCCGTCTGATTGGATTGCCATCCGATCGAACGACCATACGACCTTGTGATGTTTTGAACTTCATCCCTTAAACAATTTTGGACATATTCAATACATAGCCAGTTCCAAACGGATTGCCACCCGATCGGACTACAATCCGATCGAGTGACAAACTGCTGTGAACTTGTTCTCACTAAGTGTGCTACTAATCGGATCGTCACCCGATCGAGCCGCCGTTAGATCGACTGACCTGAAAGGTAGAGATACTTCTCTGTTTTTGAAATGCTACAACGAAAACTTCAAAAGGCAAGCCATCGTACACAAACACATCCATACCAAACGAGGTGACAATCCAATCGAATGGCCATCTGATCGGATGACCATCCGAACGGATTGCCACCCGATCGACTGGCCATCCAATCGGATTGCCATCTGATCGGGTTGCCATTCGACACTCAGTCACATCTCATCGTTTAACGCACTGTTCGACGCTTACGCCATCAATCTGTAATCAGGCTAACTTCAGACGCGCTCCCTTCAATCCAACCAAGTTGTGTTTGCTTGCCGAACACCGACTGTGAGTATACTTGAACCCCTTTTTATCGCATTTTGGGTGTAACATACGTTCTTATTAAACCGAATTTATCAAAACAAACTATTCAATTAAACTCTTTATCACTTGCGAATAACTGTTATGCATATTTACACCTGATGCTAATTACATATGTGTTAGGACTTATACTCGCGAGGTCCCGCCGTAACTAGTATAGTACTATAGCACCCGACGGGGTCTAGTTAGGATGAATAGCAATCGCAATCGTAGCTCGAGTGACTTAGCTAGTAGTATCTGTCTTACATGCATATATGTTGAGGTATCTCGTTTATGTATTTGGTAATTCGCAACACTTTTTATCTATTTATGCCACACTATCAAAACTTGTATACTCGCCAATACTTTTGTATTGACGTTGTTTTAACGTATGTTGCAGGTTTAGTCGAAGTCTACATCAAATCAAGCTAGGAAGTCTAGAAACCCACCTAAAATCTAGGTTGTCGGATTTGTATTGTTCGAGAGGACAAGAAATTTGTGATAACTTATGTGATTGTATTGTTGTTAGTATGGGATAACAAATGTAATCAATATTGTCACTTTATAGTTGTTATGGATTCTCTTGAGCAATCTGATTCGCCTAGTGCCGCGCCCCGATGATTCCACCATCGGTTGGGGTGTGATAATAAGGAATTTCAAGGATACAATTAAAATACGTATGATATAAGTATGTTTGTGAATAGAAAATTATATATAGAATCAAATATGGTAGTGATGAAACCGAGAATAATGATTACAAAGAGAATAGAGATTAGAAAACATACCTGGTGTGGGTTAACTTACAGAGAGATCGTGGTGATAATGAGAGTTTATGTGAAGCTACAAAGAGGAGCAATTCAATTGTAGGAGTTTAAAGAGGGTCTAATTACGGTTTTTAAAATTATAATTTAAAAATTAAAATAAATTTAATTACTTGTTGATTAATTAAAAAAATATAAATCAAATCCAATTTAAAAAACAAAGTAAATCTAATTACTTGTTGATTAAATAAAAATATAAATCAATTTTGTTGTCACCTTCAAAATTGGAAATAGGAAAAGATAATAGTTTTTTATTTTTTTTCTTCTGTTGTGGTTTTCAGAATTGAAAAAAGAAAAAGATAATAGCTTTTGATTTTTTTTTCTTTAGTGGTGATTCGAGAAAAATCCAGAAATTGATGATGAGAAAGATAATTTTGTTTTTGATTTTTTATTTTTAATATCTTCATTCGTGATTTGATAAAAATCCAAAAATTAGTTAATTTTTTTTTTGGTAGAATTTGAAAAGTTTATTGACAAGATTATAACTTATATTTTAAAAGCTCAATTGCATTAGAAATTGACAAATGACATTTTATGGAACGTTTTGCATTAGAAATTGATAAGTGACATTTTATGGAACCTTTTATTAGATTTAGATATTCTTAAGTTTCTTATTAGACCATGGGTATAGTTAATGCCTCTTAAAGGGCATTTTTTGACACATCACCATCATAATGTTTCATGTAGGTGCTGTTTGTTTTTTCTGCAGGAAAACATCTTCTGCTGCAGGCCACATCTGCAGACATCTGCAGGAGAAGAGGTGGACCAAATGTCTGCAGTTGCAAGGAGAAGAGGGTTTATTTTTTTTATATAAAAGCTCTTCACCAATTTAAAACACACACACAACACACTGATCTCTCTCTACTCTCTCTCTACAATCTGCACCACCGCCATCATCATCACCGCCACCACTTCACCACCGCCACCACTTCACCACCGTCATCATCACCACCGCCATCATCACCACCACTTCACCACCGCCATCATCATCACCGCCACACACTGATCTCTCTCTACTCTCTCTCTAACAGATCGATGATGATGATGATGTAACAGATCGATTTGGGGTGTTTTGTTTGCCATCGATTTAGGGTTTCGGAGGTGGAGGTCGATGGGTGTCGGCGGAGGTGGGGGTTTGTTTCCGATCGATTTGGGGGTTTTGTTTCCCATCGATGATGATGATGGTGGCGGAGCAGGGGTGGTGATGATGATGATGATGATGGTGGTGGCGGAGCAGGGGTGATGATGATGATGATGATGATGATGATGATGATGATGATGATGGTGGTGGCGGAGCAGGGATGGTGATGATGATGATGATGATGGTGGTGGCGGAGCAGGGGTGGTGGTGGCGGAGCAGGGGTGGAGGTGGAGGTGGTGCCAATAAGAGGTAAAAAGCTTTGGTTTATATCTTCCTCAGGAAGAGGCTGGGGAGAGGTAAAAAGCACTTCTCAAAAAAAAAAAAAAAAAACAAACACTCTTCTGAGGCTAAACCTCTTCCCGCGTCTGCACGGTGCAGACAGAAGAGGCCAGGAAGCTCTTCTTGAAAAAAACAAACACCACCGTAATGGTTAAGCCTTCATAATGTTCTTTCATTTATTAGTTTTCTTGTTTTTTCTTCTTATTGGCCATTGTTCTAGAAATATTCATCCCTCTCCATGCCCCTATAATGCCCATGAAAAGTGATGTAAGGGCATTATCAAAATCTTTCACGCCCTTATAAAACCCCATTACATATGGCCTTATATTTGTTTGGCCTTCCAAGTATTGCAATCACATTCATTATACTCCGTTATACGTTATGTTGTCTATTAATTACAATTATCCAAATTTTGAATTATGTTGTCTATTAATTACATGTACCCAAATTTTGTATGATAGAATAACAACTTGTATGTTATTAATCAACTATAATTAATATGAAAATGATGATATCAAGTAATGTTAATGGCTTCTTGCCTAATAATACAATTGATTTGGTGAAGTGTACTAGATTCCTAACTATATATCTTATTTAACGACAAAGAGACTTTTGCCTAACCCGGGGGTGGGGGGGGAGGGTTGTCAGTAAGGTGCTTCTTTCTATGACATCAAAAATTTCAGTTCGATAGTAGACATTGGTGTAGATTCTAAAATTAGTACTAGATTGTTGTTCAAGAAAAAAGATCATATTTTATTTAGGAATAATGGATTTTAATAATCATAACTATTAGTCATTGGCCAGCAACGGTCCCAACTTCAAAAATAATCTGGTCTCATCTTTTCATATATTGTAAACCAATGGACCTTTACTAAACCGAAAACAATAAGGGGACAAAAAGAAATTAAGGTTATGTTAATAAAGGTCCATTAGTTTACAATATTAAGAGTTAAGACTGTTACCGACTAACGGCTAATAGTTTGGATTATTAAAATCCATTATTCCCTTTATTTAATAGTAAGTGGGAGAACAAACATTAAAACCCAATTCTAGTTCTCTTCAATGCCTTGACTTGACTAGGCTTACTTGTTCTAGCCGTTGAGTGTGACGTATTAAATTAAATAAATTAGATAGTAAAAAAACACCTAGAGGTTGCAAAAGATGGCAATGAATTTACAGGATCACAACCATAGAGGTTGCAATGAAACAAGAGGCACGGCAACAAAGGTGTAGTGATAGGAATAACAACACAAGAAAAACAAATAAAACACGAGAATAAACATACGTGTATAATACGAGATGAAAAAAATATAGACGGTGAAGAAAAGAAAGAGAATTGTAACATAATGAATCGTTAAGAGAAGAAGGGAAGTAACGATCGGTCTTGGTCTGTTGGTTATGACAAAGATAAAGTAAGAGAGAGAAAAATCCGACCATATAGAATGATAAAAGTTTTGTGTATATCATGTATTATATATAAGTACCAACGCATTAAAAAAAAAAACACTAATAAACCCAAAACTCTCAATTTATTAATTTTTATAGAATGAGCCTTTCAAAAAAAAAAAATGGTGATCATGTTAAATAAAGAACAAGCTAATACAGCTGCGGACAACACCGAACTTAATAAATAATAATGACTATTTGAAGAAACAAATAAAAAGACAAATTTATCTTTAAAAACTATTATATTTATTTTAATTTAGAAAAAGATAATCCATTTACATCTGGCAAGCTAGAAATTATGGATTACATACGACGGCGGGAAGCCACCACTTTCCGGCGTATCATTTCCTCCTTCTAGAAGCATCCATCTGTATTTTCATTATAATTTTTATTTATATTCAAAAGTGCATGTACACACTTTTTTGAGTTTTTTCCCAAAGTAGTGATGATGGAAAAAATATTTACTAAAATGGTGTTTCTTAAAAAGTATTTACTAAAATGGTGTTTTTGTCTCTCTCCTTATCCCATTAAATAAAAACTAATTTAGTAATTCATTATTTATTTCTATTAATACTTGATTATTTTTGAAACCCAACAAAATACTTCTTATTCATTATTTTTTTTGTTATAATTTTTTATTCAATCAATATAATATTTTATTTTACTCCAATCAATCCATTATAGGTTTTTCTTTTTCTTCTTCCTTTTTTACCTTTTACCAACTCTTTATATTTTGTTTTACCAACTTCTTATCTTTTTATATAATAAACAATATGAAATAAGAAACATAAAAAAGTTAGACAAACATCATAACTTTACTCGCTACGGATCTTTAAAAAATGATCTTTTTTTTAATTTCAATTATTTAATAAAAAAAATTATTTATCACTCTTATCTACTTATCTACGCTAATATGTTTTTTTTTATTTTTTACTAAATAAATAAAATATCATGTATTTTTGATCGATTAAACTACTTTAAAGTGTTGTCAATTCATAGAAAACGAACTCCAAATTTTATTTTTATGGCCTGCTTTTTTTACTTTTCTGTAATCTTATATTAACAAACATACTAAACTATTTTAGTGTCTGACCTTTTTCATAACTAACTAACTTAACACTTTTATTGTTACAACTAAAAATAACAAAATATATGTTAAATTGAATTTAGATATAATTATAAATTGAGTAAATTATTTTAATCGTATATAAGTCATTAGATAAGACAATATTAGGTGACACAATGGAGAACCTCAAGTCTGGGTTTTAAAAAGAAAATAAAGTGTCAATATAAATAAATAATAAAATTACTAATCTAGTTTTATTGGGTTTTTAAAAAATAATAATAAATAAAGTGTTAACAAAAATAAATAATAGAATTAGTAATTTAGTTTATATTCAATAAGACGAGAAAGGAGACAAAAACACCATTTTGGTAAATATTTTTCAAAAAACACCACTTTGGTAAATACTTTTTCTATCGAAACAATTTAACAAAACTTATATATATATATATATATATATATATATCAAAACAAGGAAAACAATTTTAATCACGGAAGTGTTAACGTGTTGAGCTGTTCTTAAGTTATTTGAGGTCGTTTTGTTAAACATTTGAATTGTCTCGAGTTTAAACTAAACCACTTTTTTTGACGGCTAGATCACCCGGTTAGGCATTTGGCCTTTGATCGCTCAGATCACGAGTAAGAATCCTGCGGCTGGCATATTATTGCAAGTTTGAACCGGTGACACAATTTGTCCCCCGCAAGATTCAACCCTAAGACCTCCCGGGCAGGAATCCCACATAAGTGAGTAAATCTTCCCACCTCCCCCAAACTAATTGGTTTGTAGATCAGTGGCAAACTAAATGTCTTTTTATTTATATTAAATGGAAATTCATAATAATAATAATAATAATAATAATAATAATAATAATAATATTATTATTATTATTATTAAAGATAATAATATCTAGAAAATCGAAGTAGACTTAAAAACTAATTTTGGGAACGTGAGGTTATAATTACCTAAATTTCCTTTCACATTGATCACATAATTGTCCTAATGTCTTTCACATTGATCACATGGCCAATGTGAATGTGAGGTTAGCCTATCTTGATAGAGATACATGTCTTTTAGAAGGTAAGTCCTAGATTCAAATCTAAGAAGTATTTTGTAATATTTGGTATAAGGCTATCTGGTATGGTGATGGTCCATTCTTGGAAGATGATCCGCCACGTAGATCGGGTGTAAGGATAGGGCAAAGATAATGGAGGTAAAGAAATGATGGATGAGCCTAATATATATATTTATATATATGAGTTGTATGTATATGTGTGTGTGAGCATGCTTTTGTCTTATAGTGGAGCGGCTTCAACGTCGGGCTGGGGACGGGTGGGACGCCGCCGGTGGGAGAGGGAATGGGCGGAGGTGCGGCGCCGGTCCTCGACGATCCCAGACCAAAGCCCACACCGTTTATACTATGTGCGACACTTATATAATTTTAGGAATAAAAAATATACAATACATCAACGTTATACAAACCAAGTTAGCTCATTGAGCCACGAGTTAATACATGTTTATTACAAACTTGGTTGGAGCAAAGTTTAAAAGTTAGGCTAGCTTGCCTTATATTGTTATAAGTTCAAGCACACTTTGATATTGACTTGAGTGCCATCTCACACCTCAATCTTATATGTGAGGCTTATCCAAATACATGCCCGTTATTATAAAATTTTGCGTTTTCATTTTTGATTTATTTTTTCTATGGTCTCTCATAAGCCTTTGCAAGATTCAGGTTGAACCAAGCAACTTGGATACCCAAGTTGGAACAAAGAGATCAGATTGATTGAATATATTCGAGTTGGATTTGAAAAAAAAAAAAAAAACCGAAATATGAAACATTTTAACATAAAAAGAGTAAATTGCTAAAATTGTCCCTAAGGTTTGGACATATTTGCTATTTTCATCTAAAACAACTTTTTTGTATCATATAATCCTTTACTTTTGTGATTTTTTTGTCATTTTCATCCAAACGTATGACTTTTTTTTTCCGCCAAAATCGTCTCTGAGATTTGAGATTTTTTTGTCATTTTAATCCAAATGTTTAATAGAAAAAATAAAACAAATTAGACATTTGAATGAAAATAGCAAAAAATCTCAAAAGTGAAGGAATATATGGTAAAAAAAAGTTGTTTTGGATGAAAATAACAAGTATGTCCAAACCTTATAGATAATTTTGACAATTTACTCTAAAAAAATTCAAATTCGGTACTAATCTAGCAAAACACACACCCCTTCTCTCAACCCTACATGGAATAGTGGAATAGTGTGATGGGGACTTAAAAATCAGTTTCTAGAATAATAAGACATTTAATAATTTAGGATGTTATTTCATTTTTATTTTAGGCTTATATAAAAAACAATACAATAAATCAGCATTATAGAAACCAAGTTAGCTCATTGAGCCATAAATTGATACGTGTTTAATACAAACTCAATTCGAGCTTGGACCGAAGTTTATAGGTTATGCTAGCTTGTCTCATATTATTATAAGCTCAAGCCAATTTGATATACTCGACTCTCATCTCACACCTCAATATTATATTTCTGGCTTATCCGAACACATAACCATTATTACAAATATTTTTGGTTATGATTTTTAATTATCTTTTTCTATGAACCCTTATAGGGCTTGCAAGATTCAGGTTGAACTAAGTAACTCAGATATCCAAACTGAGACAAAACGAGATCAGACTGATTAAACACATTCGGTTTGACTTCGAAAAAAAAAACTTAAATACGCAACATCTTAGCATAAAATAAATTCATAATCGGTACTGATCCAACCTAAGACCAACCGAACCTGGAAAGACCAAAACCGACCTATATCAATTCAATCTTCAAATTGAAATTGAAATTATTATATATAAAAGATCAATTGATTAGATGCAGTAAATTCTTTTTTTTTTATTTTTTTTCACCGTAGAAGTGTTAGGTCCTTTTGTTTTATTTTATTCTTCATAGAAAACAGTGTCATTAAGCTTCTCTTTGTCATAATTCATTTTTTCTAGGGAAAATTACGGCAGTAGCCGCTTGACCAGGCCTTTTACCAAAATAGCCATTTGACCAGTCTTTATGCCCCTACACATGTCAGCCCATCCAAGTGAACTCTCATTTTTATGCACCTTCAATCCAGCCACAACCAAGCGGACACGTGTCCCTCTTACCTGAACCGGCTTTATGCCGCTACACGTCAGCCGAGCCGCTACAAGTACAAGCCGAGCCGCTTCGTGCCCTTGCCCCACAAGCTAGCCGAGCCGCTACAAGTACAAGCCATGACCTTTCAAGGCCAAGCCGAGCCGTTTCAAAACTCTTTTTAAATTTCAGTAGTATTTTTTAAAAAAATATCAAAAAAATATGTCAAATTGGTTTTTGAAGTATAGGTGGGACAAATTTTTTCAATGTTGTATTTTTTAAGAAAATGACGTTTTTCTTAGCTTTAAAAAACCGAATCCCATACAGAAGGAGTTCTCTACTCTGTGTTCTCTCCTTTTCTATGGAACCTCTCGGTTTTATGCCAATTTTTTCATCGGGTGGGTTACCTCTCGGTTTTATGACGTTTTACTTAGCTTTAAAATCTCAAACTCATTATATTTGTAGTGGGTTAGGATCAAAGAAAAGCTTTTGTATTTAACAACTTTTATATATGATAAATTTTATATTTTATGTACATTGCAATAGACACTAAATAAGACAAGACTTTATTTATTAAGATACAATAGCAAACAAACGGACAAGCATTTATATAAACGTACGATTAAACTAAAAATCTATGAAATAAAAAAACACATGTAAAGGCTTGGGCATGTGTTGAAAGCTCATAAATTCAAATGAAACGGCTTGGGGGTAGGTGGCATGCTGACGCGGCTTAGATCCAGGGTGTAGCGGCTTGGGCATGTGTTGAAAGCTCATAAATTCAAATGAAACGGCTTGGGGGTAGGTGGCATGCTGAAGCGGCTTAGATCCAGGGCGAAGCGGCTCGGCTTGTACTTGTAGCGGCTCGGCTGACATGTAGCGGCATAAAGCCGGTTCAGGTAAGAGGGACACGTGTCCGCTTGGTTGTGGCTGGATTGAAGGTGCATAAAAATGAGAGTTCACTTGGATGGACTGACATGTGTAGGGGCATAAAGGCTGGTCAAATGACTATTTTGGTAAAAGGCCTGGTCAAACGGCTACTGCCGTAATTTTCCCCTTTTTTCTATCATACACATACATGTGTTTAGCGCATGAATCAACTTCAGCTTATACCAATAAAAAAGCAATAAAAATTATCATGATAAGAAATACAAGGAAACTTATGTTATTTATCATTATTGTATTGTATTGTATTAATAGACAAACTTAATGAACAGTAATTATTTGTTTTAAATGTTTTTTTATATGTGTTGTTTAGTGGTTTTTTATATGTATTATGTTGGTTTTTTATATATCTTATATAACTTGTCTTTGTTTTTGATCCATGTAAATCACGTGTCGGCATTTTTTGGTCATATCAAATTTTTTTCTCTATAGCTTGTTGTAACGAGTGTAGGTGGCGTAACAAAACAAACCAATACCGATCAAATTCCCGTTGTGTTGCTATATTTTTGGTCATATCATGATTTTTTTTCTCTTTTGGTTGCTATAACAAGTGTCAGTACCGAAGTTAAACGAACTAATACCCACCCACGACGCAACGCGAGGATTTCTGATGCAACGCACGGATTTAATAGCACTAGTTTTCATTAATGTATTTAATCTTTATTAAAATAAATAATATTTGTTATTCAAATTAATTTATTGTAAACAAATTTTGATTTTTAACGTACAATTTGAATTCTTTACCTCATGAATAGAAGGGAGACATGTGCGACATGTTATTTTTATCTATGTTTTGATAGAAGTTTTGTTCAATGTTGAACAAGTCAAATACAACTAATATTTTTATTTTTGCATCTAAGTATCAGTACCACTATTTGTCTTTGTGGTTTTTGAAATAAATCGGTACAATTGCTATATGAGTGTCAATGTCGTTCTGCCAAATTGAATTCTTGCTACAACACACGGACAAATTCCACTAGTTACCAAAAAAAATTAAAATCCGGTCCATGTTCCCTTGCCTACATGGAAAAGTGACATGTCGATTTAAATTTAAATATCAGCTTCTAGAAGAATGAGATGTTTCAAATTCAATAATAGTTTTTATTATTTCTCCACTTGAACCCAAAAAAGAATCCATAACCAACGACCTTATATATACTCAAAGTTCGCACACTCCATAATAATCAAATCACCTGCAACTTCAACAAAACCCTAAAAAGTTCATCACAAACATGGAGTCAACTTCAACAATCTACACAAATTCTTCTAACACCACCGCAAATATCGCCGATAGAGTCGTTCTACAGCTTCTTACACAGAACAACTTCAACAACGACGACGATATCTTCACTTTCACCGACGATAATGATAATAATACCGCCAAGGGTGACGTAAGCACAATTCCTCACACAGAAACGGTGAATCTGATTGAAGATGAAGACGAACAGGAGTTTGAGTTTCCTGTTATGTGTACAGACTCTAATCTGTTCCAGATTTCATCGGAATTCGTCTCTGGCGATCAGATCTCGCCGAGATATCCGCTTTTTGATCAGAATTTGCTGACGTCAGACTTGGATCTGGATATATTTAACGGCGTTGATAGTTTGAAGACGGACTCTGAATCTAAATCTAAACCTAAACCGTCAGACGGAGATATTAATCTCCGTAACGACGTTAATACTTCGAAGACGGAAGTCGATAACGGTGTTAATACTTTGCAAACGGAATCTGAACAGCCTCTGGCGAAACAGTTATCGCTGATGAAACTGTTTGACGAAACTCGTGAAACGATGTCGGATTCGTCGTCGGAGACGGACGATTTAGCCGGAATAACGCCGGATACTTACTGCGTGTGGAAGCCGGATTCGAATCCACGTCGAAAACAATCAAAGCATAAGAAGAGTAATTCGATTTCGATTGGCAATACGTCGAACAGGTGGAAGGTTCGAGATCTACTTAAACGAAGCTACAGTGACGACGGTTATTCTACCGGTAAGGAAAAGGATTCGCCGGTGTTTATTTTTATTCCTCCAGTTTCACCGGAAAAGGTAAAACAGATCGGGAAAACTGTTAAATTGAAGAATATTCCGGCGTATAAGTTTACGAAGACGGAAAGGAATATTCCGGCGAATAAGCCGTATCTTCCGTACCGGGAAGATCAGCTTGCTGCGTATGCGAATTTCACCGCTGCTAAAAATGGATGATTTATGTTTGTTTTTGTTATTTAGGGTTTGTTGTGTAAATCTCCGATTAGTTGTAATTTGTAAGTAAGATTTTGGGATTAGGAATAAATAAAATGTAAAACTTGAATTAGTAAATATGAAAAGGGCTTTTTTTTGGTTTTATTGTGTGCTTTGGATTAACAAGAAAAAGAGTTAAATAAGCTCTTCAATCTCGTGTTTGTGTTTGATCAAGAGTTTGATTTTTTAACAATTGGTATCAGAGCTTGCTGGTTTTGATAGTCATTTTACGTGAACGTGAGTAGCACCATGCGGAGCTACAGTAGCGGTAAATCGGCATTCGCTGAAAACGGAAATAAAAGAGAAGGATAGTTGGTGGGTTTTTACGTTCAATTGGTATCAATCCTTTTTACCTTTATTTGTTGAACGTATAATTAAAAAAAAACAATGTTTTAAAATCTGGTTTTTATACCGTATCGGATTTGGCTCATAATTTTTTTAATCTGAAACAACTCCAAAAAATCCGGATTCTCCGGATGTCACGTGTTGCCACGTGGTAAGCCTACATGGGTGACTAAGCACACCTAAGCCCTAGGCATCCTCGTCGCCTGTCGCGACCAAACCATTGGTGCCCGTCGCGTGGCGCGACGGTACCCATTTTCAGCTATAAATAGAGCGAGTTGGGACATTTCACACTACTCAAACGATTTCGCAAAAATCGAATTCTATACTTCTCTAAACTCTATTCCCGAAACACTGTTACGATACCCATGTACGAAATCCTAATCACTGGAACGATGCCATGTCCGATCGATCCGAAACCCTAGCAACGAAAACCCGAAGTTCTGCCTAAATAAGGTGATACTTTATATGTTACGGTTTTGATCTCGTGATTATCGTTGAAGTTTGATTTGGTTTCTTACACTAATATGTGTTACATTGTGTGTATATCTAGGAGCCAGGACTTAAACCCAAGATGCCTGAAAACCCTAAATTGTGCAATGTGAGTCATTCTATTTTATCAAATACCTTCAAAACTCTAAATGTTTTCCAATTGTTACTTATATTACAGTGATTAAGTGTAAATTACTGCCAGTATATGGGGTTTTGTATACACTACTTGATAAGCTTCACTAGTTGAGAGAATGATCAATAGTGATATGACCATAGTCACATGAATTGCAGAGTGACAAATACCTTTGGGTAATAGTAAGAAATAAACAAATGTAAAAACTCTTAATGTTGTAATTATAAGAAGGTTTCTGTTTACATTATTGAGTATTGAATGAACCCATCAATATTTTTCATTGATCAAATGTTTTTGAAACGCGTTTCAGATGAATTACTGTGAAGAAAAGGAAAAGTGCTACAAGGCACTCAAGCTTAAATAAGTGGCTATGTAACCTGAATAAAACGTGTTTTGTAATTAAGGTTTATCCTATGAAAATCCTTTATGTAAATATAGGTTTTAACCCACAGTTTATGAAATGAAAACTACGATGTTTGAAAACTCAGACATTTTTCCTGACATACATACGGTCCTGATGAAATTTTTGCTGCGAAAATTTTAATAAACACCGGTACCACTTGTAGCTGCTCACGGCTCCCGTCCTGTGGGTCGGTTTTTTTAGAAAAATCAACGAGCGTGTCGCGGAAGAAATAAAAGAGCGAGGGGCTTAAGGATTCGTTTGGCGACCGAGGGATGGATCAACCGGTGGGTAGTTGTCTTTTTGGTGGTTGATATTAAAGGGGGCTTATCAAGGAGAATTTTGACAGGATGGTAAAATTACGATCAAAGAAAGGCTCAAACTGTTTTACATAAAATAAAGCAAACTTTGGTTGATGTTAGTTGGTGTGGGAGTACCGTTGGGATGACGGTGGTGACGTGTGATCAATTCGTTTCAGTTTGGTGGTGGTGAACTTAACGCATTAGTAACTTTCAATGGAGGTAAGATCAAGACCCGATCCTTCCTGCCAAGGATGAGATCCTAGTAACCGGTGTAGGTTGTTCTTTTTGGCAAAAGTATTTGTAACACCCCGTGTTTTCGAAAGTCAAAGTCAAAGTCAAGATTGAAGTCAAAGGAAGAAAAGATCGCTAATTGCGATCTTTCACACCTTGCTCAATTCCTGTTTTGACTTCTTTGACTATAGTTAGTCAATTTATCGACTACGTTAGTTGTATTATGTGGATTACCTGTTAATATTCGAAGTTTAATCGCTATATTTATCGCTAATCGCATGGTTAATCACTTGTCGCAAATCGCGCTCGCTAACTCGAATATCGCATTTTGATTATTGTTATACGTGTGTGTGTGTCTTATGTGTTACTTGTGCATGTCTATTTATGTGTGTGTGGTAATTAATCAAATCGGAATCGAACTCAATCGCAATCGAATCGCAATCGCAAAACGAATACGAATTAAGGATGATTGTATGATAATATAGTATGATAATTGGTGGCGAAAAGACAGCGCGAGATATGAGTGGTTGGGATTAAAAGTAATTTGAAAAGTAAACTCTATCGCATTCGCATCGATCGCAATCGAAATCGAAATCTCAAAAATCGTCGCACCGAACATTCGCATCAGGCGACTGATTGATCAGGCTGCCAGCCGATCGAACAGCCAGCCGATCGGACTGCTGTCCGATCGGACATGCTATCCGATCGAGCTGCCTGGTCGATAGGCCAGCCATTTCCTCTTTTGGCATCCTATAAATACCCCAGTCATTGTCTTCATTTCCACTTTTGGAAGTCCTCTGACCGACCAGCTCGTGCTCTCCATCTTATCTCAGATTTCTCTCGATTCCGGTAAGATCTCGTCCTAAATCTTGTACTTTCTTGATCTACACGCACTCCTACACCTTTCTATCTTTTAAATCTTAACTTTTAACCGTGAAATCATCAAGATTCAAGTGTTCGAGGATGATGTCATCATGTGTTCTTGAAGAGCTTCATGCTTTGGCCTCAATCTACCAAGAATAACTTGGATCTAACCGATTTTCATATAAACAAACAAAGATCTCTCACAGATCTAAACATATTCACGGTGAAAGAGATTGAAAGATGGATTTCCGACTTTCTTTCAACTCTTTTACACCCAATGTCTTCAAAACCGATAGAAACGGAGCTTGTGCCAACTTGCTAATCATTCTGGTGGTTACGTGACTCAAGATCCGGATTCTATCCATGAGGTTCACCGATTTCGGGTTAAACGTTAAACACCGTCTCGAACCGTTCACTAACCGGATTTGGGTGATTCCTGTCTGATCAGGAGAACCAAGTAACGACGAGGTTTCTGCGGTTTGACTCGTTATCAAAATACCTCGATAAAATGACAAACAATCAAAACAATCAAGTGTTAGAAGAACAGGCCGACCAGGACAAGGTGCTGTCCGAACAGACAGCCAGCCGAACGGACAGACAAGCCGAACGACTGGCCAGCCGATCGGCTAGCACTTGGGTCCCACACTTAATCACCTTATCTGAAGTAGGGTATCGAACGAACAACAAACCGATCGGACTGCCGTCCGATTGAATTACTCTTCGGTTCATGAGATACTTGACTTCAACACTTAATCGATTTTCAACATGTTCGATACACTAGGAACGCCACCCGATCGAACTGCTGTCTGATCGAGTGCCTTCTGCTGAGAACTTGTTTATATTGAGGTATCTAGCCGATCGGGTCGCCGGCCGATCGAACGACCGTCCGATCGACCGACCTGAAAGGTAAGAATACTTCAATGTTTTCAAATACTGCAACAAAAACTTCAAAAGTCAAACCATCATACACAAACACATCTTACTCAAAGGAAGAAACAATCCACTCGAACAGCCATCCGATTGGACTACCGTCCGACCGGACAACTGTCCGAACAGACTGTCAACCAGCTGTCCGATCCTTTAACACTTGTTTCCGTTTTACGCGTTGCTTATCATTATGCTATCGAACTATTCAGGCTAACCCTACTCTCAAGCGCTCCCTTCAATCCATCAATCGCTGTGAGTATACTCGAACCCTTTTTGCTTTAGCACTTTTGGGTGTTACATACGTTACTTATACAAAATCACAATCGAACACACTACGCAATACTTTTAACGCTAACCGTTACCGCATGTATTACGTGACTAAATGAATGCTTGTTGTTATGTTTACACGTGGAATGCTGTCTACCTGCCTTAACGACGATGGTACTATAGTTTGGACTCAGCACCCGTTCACACGGGGGTTGTTAAGGACAATTATTTCCATGGATTACAGTGGTGATCATGTATTACGAACTGCCTTGGGCAGTCAACCCGCAGTCATTGGTATCGATAGGTCCATGTCGATAATTAACATGCATCGTTTTCCTCTGTGTACGTGCTGGTTATGCGTAAACTATTTCGAACTCTATATGCTATTATCAAACTTGTATACTCGCCTTTACACTATGTGTATTGACTTTATTTTAACATATGTGACAGGTGTTTAGGACGCTTATCTGCTAGGAAAGCGAGGCTAGAATAAAGCTCTAGAGTCCAACAAATAGTTGTCTGTATCAATTAAATCAAGGGTCTCTAGAAGCAGATAAACAATTGCTATATTTAAATCTGAGTTGTCAGAACAAAATTATTTGCCTAGATTTTTGCCTGTATTAATTTGTTTACTATTTGAGGCACGGTATGGGACATGTTATTTTAAATTGAATAGTAATGATAATTGTTATGGAAACTTCTGGACAATCTGTTTCGCTCAGTGCCATTCCCCGATGATTCCGCCATCGGTTGGGGTGTGACAGATTGGTATCAGAGCCATAAATAAAGGGAATTTGGCTAGACTCGACCTAGTCTGGGTCGATGTCTTAGAGACCTAGACTATAGCTAGGAACCAACAGACCGAGCTTATGCGCTATATCTCGCCATTATCGCTTATACTACACTATCACTGCACTCGAATTTTCAAATAGAGACAAGCGATTAAGTCGAGAATAGGTGTGAAAACCGCAACTCTCGACCATAATCTGCTTAATCGACCCGCGTATATACTTACAAACGGGGGGAATTTTACCAAATCAGGAGTGAAATCCATATTTTGATGAATAATCTCCTCTATTTTTATCAAAAACAGGAGCAAAGTTGTTAAGCCAGGGGTGAAACCCTAACCTTGACGACTTGTTCCGCCGATTTTACAAAACTCTCACCAAAGTCTCGACGGACTCCAAGGACCTGAAGTCACAATGCGACTAACGGATATGTGCCAAACGCCCAAGAATCGAGGCAAAAGCATAATCCCGAGGGTCAAATGTGCACGACAGATCCTTGAGAATAGTCGAATCACTTTGGTTAGTCGATGTCTGTTTAGCCGAATACAACCTATATCTCGATTTTTATGCGATTTGATTCTGAGCCCGCAAACTGCTGACTCTGATAACTCGTTGATTTTATGTGTTTATGTGCCTTTACCTGCTTATGTGTTTAAAATTTTTGAGAGCTACTCGATTTTGCCTTGTTATTTCGATCAACACGCACGACTCGCACTGCACTTCTATCTCAAAAAGCTAACAAGTCGCTACCATAGGACGACGCTATGCTATGCTATACGCTTATACTATACTAATCGATATACTAAACGCGATCGCTATATTCGAACACTCGCGAACTCTGAGGCAGTCAAAATACTCTATGTGCTTCTAGGAGAATTGCGTGTGTATTTGCTTCTGTGCCTCCGCCTTTGCATGCGTATGTGTTTCTGTGCTTCTGATGACTACGTGCTTACGTGCCTCTGTGATTTTGCGTCTTCCATGCTTATGTGCTTACGTGTTTATGTGATGTCGTGTTTACGTGAATCTGTGAATTCGTGCTTATGTGTTTATATAATTATGCAACGTGTTCCTAAGCTTTAGTAAGTGCGAGACGTGTGAGGTGAGATTTGATAATGACGTGTCTGAGACCTACGATGATGGCTATTGCAGATAATGTCAACTGGACCATCCTCAGGATCCCGTCACCTACTAACTCGCCAAGAAAAGAGAGACAAGCGTCTTGCTGCTATCATTGCCAAGCAAGTAGCAAAGGCTGTGAGTGATGTCTATGAGAACGTCAGCAAGTCATCCGAGGAGTCGAGAACCGAAGCTCCCAAAGAGGCCGCTAAGACTACTTTCAGCTTCAAACAATTCAAGGCATGCGGACCAAAGGAATTTACCGGAGAAGATGGCCCAACAGCTATGTTCCAATGGTTCGATTCCGTCGAAGTCACTCTGCGCCAAAGCGGCTGTCCTGAAAATCTCCGTACCCTAAACGCAACCGGCGTCTTCCAGTCCCGCGCTCTAGACTGGTGGACGCCCGGACGAAACAAATGGTAGAATGATGCAGCTTATGAGCTGACCTGGGAAGAGTTGAAAGCCATCATGATGGACGAATTCTGCCCTCCCCATGAACGCCAAAAGCTGGAGGACGAGTTTTGGAACATTAAGCAGAAGGATTGAGACAACGCTGCCCTGACTGCTCGCTTTAAGCAGCTCAGCATTATTTGTCCCGATCAAGTCAAGACGTCTGATATGGCAATCACGAAGTACATTCGAGCTTTACCTGACTGTGTTGCGGATTTTGTTCACGCCGCGAAGACATCATCGATTGAAGAGACTTACTTGCTTGCCGCTGAAATCAACGACAAGCGAGTAAAAGCTGGTTTTTGGGATAAGCCCTCCAAGTCTCTGTACCAAGCCACCACTGCGCCAACCGCTGAAACCACCACTGCTCAACCGTCAAAGTCATCACATCGCAAGAAGAAGAACAACAACAACAGCTCCAGCAACAAGAACTGTGATGTCACTACCACTGCTGCTCCTCTCCAAGCCATATCGGCTCAGCAGCAATCTCACCACCGACCAGCACCAGTAACATATGCGCCGCCAGCAAAGCGTGCATACACAGGCCCCCATCTGGTTTGCCCAACATGCTCATATCACCATCCGGTGGGTCTTGCCTATCGTTTTTGTGCTCACTGCAACATGTACGGCCACTTCACTGCTAACTGCCGTACTGGACCTCGTCAAGCCCCAGTTCAAGCCACTGCTCATCAAGCTCTGCTCCCAGCCCCGCGAGGCCAACACGCAGCTAAGGCACCCGCGATCAACGCCCGAGTCTGCTTCGCTTGTGGTGACCCCAACCCCTTTGCGAACATGTGCCCGAACAGGGTTGTGAAACAAGAGCCCCAGCAGTAGCAGCAGCAGCAGCAGCCTCAGCAGCAGCAACAAGCAGCACGCGCCAGAACCTTCAACATCAACGTGCGTTAAGCCCAGGCTGACAACAACGTGGTTAATGGTACGTTCCTTGTGAATGGTATTTATGCATCGTGTTTGTTTGATACTGGAGCCGATAACTACTTTGTATCGTTTGAATTCGAGAAGCTCCTTAGTCGTACGCGCTCCCAACTCTCCTCAACGTTCGATGTCGAAGTCGCCACTGGAAGAACTGTCGCCATTAATTCTGTTCTTCGTGATTGCACCCTTGAGCTCAACAATCACATCTTTCCGATCGACCTTATTCTGATGCAACTCGGAAGTTTTGACGTCATAATAGGCATGGACTTTCTTCGCGAAAACCATGCTGAAGTTGTGTGTTTCGACAGATGATTCGATTTTCGCTCGCGAATGGTGATTCTTTATGTGTGTATGGTGAAACTGCTTCGAAAGGACTCAAGCTCATGTCATTTGTCCAAGCTAGCAAGTATCTCCGCAAGGAATACAGAGCTTTTTTGGCTAACATTGTAGTAGCGGAGAAGGAAAAGAAAAGTAAGACCGAAGTTAAAAACGTTCCTGTAGTCCGTGAATTTCCTTAGGTGTTCCCTGATGATCTTACAGTACTTCCGCCAAGTCGTGATATCGACTTTCGTATCGACCTCATTCCTGGAGCTAACCCCATTGCCAAAGCTCCTTATCGACTCGCGCCGTCTGAAATGCGTGAACTCTCGAACCAACTCGAGGAATTACTTGAAACATGCTTTATTCGCCCGAGCACCTCTCCTTGGGGCGCGCCAGTCCACTTCGTTAAAAAAGAAGGATGGGTCGTTCAGGATGTGCATCGACTATCGGGAGTTGAATAAGTTAACCAACAAGAACCGCTATCCCCTGCCACGTATCGACGATTTGTTTGATCAACTGCAAGGAGCTACGTGTTTCTCAAAGATCGATCTACGCTTAGGCTATCACCAACTACGCATCCAGGAAGAAGATTTACCCAAAACTGCTTTTCGCACTCACTACGGCCACTATGAGTTCGTTGTTATGCCTTTTGGTTTAACTAATGCACCCGCGGTTTTCATGGATCTGATGAATCGTGTGTGTAAGCCATTTCTAGACCGTTTCGTCATCGTGTTCATCGACGATGTCTTGATCTATTCGAAGTCGAAAGCCGAACACGCGCAACATCTACGTTTGGTTCTCGAGCTACTCCAGGGGAATCAACTCTATGCCAAGTTCTCCAAGTGCGAATTCTGGCTAGAAGAGGTTAAGTTGCTGGGTCACATAGTCAATAGTCAAGGAATACATGTCGATCCCGCAAAGATTGAAGTAGTTAAGAGTTGGATTACGCCTAAGAACCCGTCCGAAGTCCGTTCTTTTCTCGGATTAGCAGGCTATTACCGAAGATTTATCAAAGGATTCTCTAAAATCGATGTGCTGCTTACCGCTCTTACGCATAAGGACAAGCCTTTTGTTTGGGGAACCGAACAAGAGTCTGCTTTCCAAACCCTCAAGCACATGCTTTGCAATGCTCCTGTTCTCACATTGCCCGACGGAAACAACGACTTCATTGTCTATTGTGATGCTTCCAATCTTGGTCTTGGTTGTGTTCTTATACAGCGAGACAAGGTTATAGCTTACGCATCTCGTCAGCTCAAAATCCACGAGAAGAACTATACAACCCATGATCTCGAGCTAGGCGCGGTTGTTTTTGCATTAAAGATTTGGCGAAACTACCTGTATGGTACCAAGTGTACGATCTTCACCGATCACAGGAGTTTACAACACATCTTTGATCAAAAAGAACTTGATATGCGTCAACGCCTAGGGATGGCAAAAATACCCGAGCCCGACGGGTATACCCGAAACCCGACACAAATGGGACGGGTATACCCGATACCCGACGGGACGGGTATTGGGCCGGGTATGGGATTAGTTTTAAAAATTTCGTGGGTATGGGTCGGGTATGGGATTAGGTGATACCCGACCCGATTACCCGAAACGACAAACCCGTTTACCCGAACTATATACCCGATCGTGTACCCGAAGTTTTTAATATATATTTTTATTTTCCATTAACCCTTATCTATTAGTGATTTGTTTTAGTATGTTCATAATATGAAAAAATAAATTTTCTTTTAGCATATGTATTCGATGATAGTATTTATATTTTGTATGTTGTGAAGTATATAAATATAAGTGTATAAATATTATAAAGTTATTATTAATTTATGATAAAACTTATATGTATGTAATGTATATTTTAATTTATAATAGTTGTTGCATAAATAAAATTATATAATAATTATAATAGTAATAAATGTATTGGAAATCCCAATGTATATCTTTTAACAAACTAATGGGTATACCCGATACCCGTGAGTATACACTACAAGAAAAGTGACTATTAGAGACTAAAATATTAGGGACTGATATACCAGTCTCGAATACACAATATGTGGGACTGATTTATCAGTTACTGATAACATTGGGGACTGATTTTTATACGACTTATATTAGTGACTGATAATCAGTCGCTAATTATTTTCCACCTTATTTGGGACTAAGTTTCAGTCACAAATATTCATGTGCAATATAAGGTTTTGGGTGGAACCTTTTTCGTGACTGAATTTCAGTCCCAAATAAGTTCTCTTTGTAATAAAAAATGGTGCAAGCATATTAATGACTGATCTTTTGTCTTTAATGTGAGTTGAACATATTAGAGAATGAAAATCAGTCCTTACTATTTCAAAAATGAATCAAATTTGGGACTGATATTTAATCTTGAACGCATTTTTTTGTATGAAAAGGATTAAGGACTGATTTTTACTATCCAATCATTTGGCTCAAGTTCTACGATTGTAAGAGAAGTATAGTGTCAAACATCTTTTAAGTGAGCCCAAGCCCGAACTCGAGCTTTACTTATCGAGCCTGAGCCAGCTCGCGAGCATAAATGACTAGTATTTATAATTAATATAAATTATTTAACAAATAAAAATTAATCCGAGCTTAAGAAACTACCCACGAGTTGAGCTCAAATTTTAAAAACAAAACTTGAACCGATCCGAGGCCTCATAAGTTAAACAACCTCAAGCCCGAGTGGAATCGCCCTAGTCGTTTGCACCCTTAATTGTGACTAAGTATAATACATTTGGTAAATATATTATTTTATATTTTTATGAGATAAGATTTAGTGTGTGTATATATATACATATATATATTGATGAATGATTATATATTTAAACTATAAATCATGATTAATAAATTCATTTGAGATCGAATTATCATAGTATTAGACACTGATTTTCAGTCATGAAAGAAATGTATTGGGGACTGAAATGACGTGGTACTGGGGACAAATTTAAGACTGAATTTGTATGTATCATAGACTGATCATTAATCCCTGTTGGTGTCATGCAATTGGGACTGATTTTTAGTTACCAAAACTACTATCTAGGACTAGGTATCCAGGACTGGCTGGGGACTGGCAAATCAGTCCCTGATAACAACTTGGGACTGATTTTGATGTATCAGATACTGATTTTTCAGTCCCTAATACTTAGTTTTTTTGTAGTGTGGCCCGGTACCCGACGGGTAATTACCCGACATATACCCAACGAGTATTGGGTCGGGTATGGGACACAATTTTACAAACGGGTATGGGTATGGGATTACCAATACCCGACCCGAACCCGACCCATTGCCATCCCTATCAACGCCGATGGGTAGAACTTCTAAACGATTACGACTATGAGATTCGTTATCACCCAGGCAAAGCAAATGTTGTTGCCAATGCGCTCAGCAGACGGAGTTATTTGCTCAGTATTCGCAATACCCAAGCCCAACACGACCTCGAAACCCTCATCCGCGGCGCACTCTGAAGAAGGAGAGAATCTATCACGATGGAGCTCAGCTTGTAAGCAAATTGAATGGGGTCTTCTATTTGCTGGACCGAATTTGGATCCCTAAGCGGACCGAATTGCGACAAATTTTAATGAACGAGGCCCACAAATCCCGATATTCTATTCATCCCGGTGCCAATAAAATGTACCAGGATCTTCGCTATAAGTACTGGTGGCCGGGCATGAAAAGGGATATCGCTCTCTATGTCGGAAAATGCCTGACTTGTGCAAGAGTCAAAGCTGAACATCAAAGACCCTTTGGCTTACTCGAACAACTGCCAATCCCTATATGGAAGTGGGAGAGTATAGCTATGGACTTCATAACGAAGCTTCCGCACGCGTCATCAGGTCACGACAGCATTTGGGTTGTCGTTGATCGTTTGACCAAATCTGCTCACTTTTTGCCAATACGGGAAGACTACAAGGTATAACGATTAGCCCGGATCTACACCGACGAGATCATTTGTAATCATGGTACGCCTCGCGACATCATCTCTGACCGTGATGCTCGGTTTACCTCGCGATTGTGGGAAACGTTTCAAGCGGCTCTCGGTACGACGCTTAACTTAAGTACTGCATTCCATCCTCAAACCGACGGACAAACTGAAAGAACGATCCGTACTCTTGAAGACATGCTCCGCTCGTGTGTCATAGAATTCGGTGGTAATTGGGATAAATACCTACCGTTAGTCGAATTCTCGTATAACAACAGTTATCATACCAGCATACAAATGGCACCATTCGAGGCCTTATACGGAAGAAGATGTCGATCGCCTATTGTGTGGCACGAGATCGGTCATTCGCCACTAACCGGCCCCGAGCTACTACAAGAAACGACTGACAAAGTCCTCCAAATTCGAGACAACTTGTTGAAAGCTCGAAGTAGAAAGAAAAGTTACGCCGATAGAAGACGCAAGCCCCTTGAATTTGACGTTGGCAACTACGTACTCCTAAAGGTATCACCTTAGAAGGATGTGGTCAGATTCGGCAAGAAAGGGAAACTAGCGCCTCGATATGTTGGACCTTTTAAGATCCTGGAAAGGATTGGAAAAGTCGCCTACAGACTTGAACTACCGGAGGAACTTAGTAACGTCCACCCGACTTTCCACGTGTCAAACCTCCGAAAGTGCCTGGCTGAGCATGATTTAATTGTACCCCTCGATGACCTCCAAATAAACGAAACACTGCACTTCGTGGAGAAGCCTGTCGAAATCATGGATCGCCAAACCAAGCAACTCAGACGCTCACGCATACCCATTGTGAAGGTCCGATGGGAAGGCAAACGAGGCGCGGAGTTCACTTGGGAACTCGAAAGCGACATGAAGGCGAAGTATCCATAGTTGTTTGTTACGGCTTCGGCCTAATTTCAGGACGAAATTCCCTAAACAAGAGGAGGCTGTAACACCCCGTGTTTTCGAAAGTCAAAGTCAAAGTCAAATTCAAAGTCAAGATTGAAGTCATAGGAAGAAAAGATCGCTAATTGCGATCTGTCACTCTTTGCTCAATTCCTGTTTTGACTTTTTGACTATAGTTAGTCAATTTATCGATTACGTTAGTTGTATTTTGTGGAGTACCTGTTAATAATCGAAGTTTAATCGCTATATTTATCGCTAATTGCATGGTTAATCGCTTATCGCAAATCGCGCTCGCTAACTCGAATATCGCATTTTGATTATTGTTATACATGTGTGTGTGCCTTATGTGTTACTTGTGCATGTCTATTTATGTGTGATAATATAGTATGATAATTGGTGGCGAAAAGACAGCGCGAGATATGAGTGGTTGGGATTAAAAGTAATTTGAAAAGTAAACTCTAACGCATTCGCATCGATCGCAATAAAAATCTCAAAAATCGTCGCACCGAACAATCGAATCAGGCTGCCAGCCGATTGAGCTGCCTGGCTGATCGGCCAGCCATTTCCTCTTTTGGCATCCTATAAATACCCTTGTCATTGTCTTCATTTCCACTTTTGGAAATCCTCTGACCGACCAGCTCGTACTCTCCATCTTATCTTAGATTTCTCTCGATTCCGGTAAGATCTCGTTCTAAATCTTGTACTTTCTTGATCTACACGCACTCCTACACCTTTCTATCTTTTAAATCTTAACTTTTAACTGTGAAATCATCAAGACTCAAGTGTTCAAGGATGATGTCATCATGTGTTCTTGAAGAACTTCATGTTTTGGTCTCAATCCACCAAGAATAACTTGGATCTAACCGATTTCCATATAAACAAACAAAGATCCCTCACAGATCTAAACATATTCACTGTGAAAGAGATTGAAAGATGGATTTCCGACTTTCTTTCAACTCTTTTACACCAAATGTCTTCAAAACCGATAGGAGAAAGATGGGTTAAACGTTAAACACCGTCTCGAACCGTTCACTAACCTGATTTGGGTGATTCCTGTCCGATCAGGAGAACCAAGTAACGACAAGGTTTCTGCGGTTTGACTCGTTATCAAAATACCTAGATAAAACGACAAATAATCAAAACAATCAAGTGTAGACGAACAGGCCGACCAGGACAAGGTGATGTCCGAACGGACAGCCAGCCGAACGGATAGACAAGCCGAACGACTGGCCAGCCGATCGGCTAGCACTTGGGTCCCACGCTTAATCAACTTATCTGAAGTAGGGTATCGAACGAACCGCTAACCGATCGGACTGCCGTCCGATTGAATTACTCTTTGGATCATGAGATACTTGACTTTAACACTTAATCGATTTTCAACATGTTCGATGCACTAGGAATGCCACCCGATCGAACTGCTGTCCGATCGAGTGCCTTCTGCTGAGAACTTGTTTATATTGAGGTACCTAGCCGATCGGGTTGTCGGCCGATCGAACGACCGTCCGATCCACCAACCTGAAAGGTAAGAATACTTCAATGTTTTCAAATACTGCAACAAAAACTTCAAAAGTCAAACCATCATACACAAACACATCTTACTCAAAGGAAGAAACAATCCACTCGAACAGCCATCCGATCGGACTACCGTCCGACCGGAAAACTGTCCGAACGGATTGTTAACCACACGGTCAGCTGTCTGATCGGACTACCGTCCGATCGACCAGCTGTCCGATCCTTCAACACTTGTTTCTGTTTTACGCGTTGCTTATCATTATGCTATCGAACTATTCAGGCTAACCCTACTCTCAAGCGCTCCCTTCAATCCATCAATCGCTGTGAGTATATTCGAACCCTTTTTGCTTTAGCACTTTTGGGTGTTATATACGTTACTTATACAAAATCACAATTGAATACACTACGCAATACTTTTAATGCTAACCGTTACCGCATGTATTACGTGACTAAATGAATGCTTGTTGTTATGTTTACACGTGGAATGCTGTCTACCTGCCTTAACGACGATAGTACTATAGTTTGGACTCAGCACCCGTTCACACGGGGGTTGTTAAGGACAATTATTTGTATGGATTACAGTGGTGATCATGTATTACGAACTGCCTTGGGCAGTCAACCCACAGTCATTGGTATCGATAGGTCCATGTCGATAATTAACATGCATTGTTTTCCTCTGTGTACGTACGGGTTATGCGTAAACTATTTCGAACTCTATATGCTATTATCAAGCTTGTGTACTCGCCTTTACACTATGTGTATTGACTTTATTTTAACGTATGTGACAGGTGTTAAGGACGCTTATCTGCTAGGAAAGCGAGGCTAGAATAAAGCTCTAGAGTCCAACAAATAGTTGTCTGTAGCAATTAAATCAAGGGTCTCTAGAAGCAGATAAACAATTGCTATATTTAAATCTGAGATGTCGGAACAAAATTATTTGCCTAGATTTTTTCCTGTAATAATTTGTTTACTATTTGAGGCATGGTATGGGACATGTTATTTTAAATTGAATAGTAATGATAATTGTTATGGAAACTTCTGGACAATCTGTTTCGCTCAGTGCTATGCCCCGATGATTCCGCCATCGGTTGGGGTGTGACAGTATTTGATCGGATTTCCAGTAGAGGGACAAGAAAAGATTCGTCAAATCGGGGTGCTTTGAATTTTGTTGTTTCTAGCAAAGGAAAAAAATGATAGAAGCGGGGAGCTTGTTTTTTTCTTTGATCGGTGGTTAAAAATAATGTAGTTCTAGTGACCCGGGAAGAGGAAGATATTAAGATTGATCAAGGGATTGAAGTTGTCGATAATGGTGCAGATGTGAAGGAACTCGTCTAATTCAAAATTAATGGGGAGAATGAATATGATAATCTTGAATTAAGGAGATACAGATTAAGACGAGCTATGGATAATTGTTGGTAAATTATTTGTTGAGTCTTATATATTTAAATAAGGGGCAACTGTTGGTTTATTAGATATGTTTATCTAGTTAGTTATTTTAATTATTTTAAAAGAGTTTGAGTTGGGTTAGGATTAGTTTGTTTTTAGTATTAATAGATGGTAGGTCTGCTGTAATCTATGTGCTTTGGCTTAATAATAAAAAGAGTAACATGTTGTTCAATCTCATGTTTATGTGTTTTATCAAGAGCCTAGTTTTCCAACATAAATGAACCGAACGAACACAAACAAGACCTTGTTCATGTTAGTTCGTTAAAGAATAACCATATTCATGAATGGTTCACGAATGCTTACCGAACAAGATTTCTTGTTTGTGTTCGTTCATTAAAGAAATGAACGTGTTCATGAACACTTACCGAACACAAACGAACACAAACGAACACAAACAAATATTCATGAACATAAATGAATACAAACGAAAGTCACATATTCATTTAAAAAAACATTTTCATCAGAAAGATTACGAAGAATCTAACATGAATAAGTACTTAACATAGTTATCCGAACATTGTTGACATGATTATTATAAACATAATTAACACAAAAATATAGAATTTTTGTAAGATTTAACACAAACTGAAATTGTTATGGTCAAATGAAGGATGTTGACGGAGACATATAGCATAACTATGATTTCAAACGTTTTGAAAACTAAAACCAATAAAATAAATAAAAATATAATCTAAAAAATCTTTAAATGGACAAACACAAATGAACATTAACGGGCGGACATAAATAAACATGTTACCGAACGTTCACGAATATAAACGAAGGACACAACCTCTGTTCATGTTCGTTTGTTTAACTTATCGAATGAAATTTCTTGTTCGTATTTGTTCATTTATAAAACGAACGAACATAAATGAACTTTTTGCAAACCGCTTCACAAACTATTCTCTAAACATGTGATTCGTTTACAACCCTAAACACACTCCATTGTTCCTCTTATCCACTAACTTCCGTACAACCACTCTTTTGTAATTTTAAACACGCAAGACAGATTGTGTTTGTACCCGACTTTCACATCACTCTCCACACACATATATGTATAATATTTTAATATTTAAAATGTTGTTTGAAAAATGTATTGTGGACTAATATAACAACTGCTGATGAGTGGCATTTGCAAAGTTTGAAATATGTGTTGAAATGTTATTATTATTATTATTTTCATCAACATTTAGATACCACTCAACTACTATGTACAAATGTCTTAACTAGTGTCTATAAAGATGTGAACTCCTTGAAATGTTCCACCTAACCAATAAACAGGTGTTTATTTTACTTTTAAACTACACCAAAAGCTTTAACTATGTACAAATGTCTTAACTAGCGTATATAAAGATGTGAACTCCTTATGTTTATGTTTTTGCTTTTTTGGTTTCCTTGAGGTGTTGTTTCGGCTAATATCCATTTTGGGGGTCATACACATATGTAGTTTTGGATCACCAATTTAATGTAAGCCGATTTATTTATAGTACTGTATAATACATTTGAAGAGTACAACAATGTAATTTACCTCAATGTTCACGACACATAAGAGAAATTTTGTTACGTAAAGTATACATACTTTATGCAATAGTTCCTAGTTTGTCCAATTTAATAAACTTTTTTTCTAATTAATACATTATTTAATTCACATACATATGGGTTCTCATATGAATCTTTTGTCTCCAACTATTGGAGATCCCATATTTGCACCAAGGCACCAACTCAAGATATGTTTAGTGGACTCTATGTCTTAACGAGTAGAAATCATGAGGGTAATTCACTACATTAAGTATTATTTAATTTAGAGTTAATTACGTCGTTAGTCCCTATGGTCTGTGGAAAGTAACAACCTAAGGTACTAATAGTTTAAAGTAGCATTCTAAGGTATTAACCTTTCACTTTGTAACACACTAGGGCACTAAGACTTAACCCACTTTAATTTTAACCGAGTTCAAGGTTAATTATGTTCTTTTGCATTCTCCATTTATCAAAACGAACTAAAAGAATGAAAAACATTATGGACTTATGATATATTCGCATATATGTCTCTGGACTTTATTTTTGCATAATGGAAATGAAATCCTTAAACTTTATTATAAGGACTTTGTTGTTGTATTTAAAAATTCTAGAGGTTCATGCAAAACTTTATTATAATTTTGAGTTTTAATCATTTTGACGGTTGCTATTTTTATAATAATCTTTTTTTAGTTTTTATGAGTTTTAACTATGTTTTATTTGTATAATTGTACATATGAATGTATAATTATTTTTTATTAAATAACGTATAAATTAGAGATAAAGTTACATAAAAGTAAGTAAATATAATATTAAAACTCATATAAAAGCTCATTTCATTTCTATAGGCCAATAAAACAGGGTCATTGAATTAATGACCCACTCCACTACAATAAGTTATACCTACCTAAGATATGTAGTTAGCATATTAACAATTTATCAAATTACATAACCATCACAGAAAATATTTTTGCTAAGCTTTGAGATACGTCATTAACCATGTTCCTAAAATAATATTCTATACAACCTGTTAGGTTTCCATGTTGATCGGTCAAAATTTTATTATTAAAACCCGGTTTAATAAATAATAGTTAATTAATTAAACGAGTTAATCAATAAAACGCAGCGGAAATATAAACTAATGATCAACATAAACGAAATCTGACAGGATCCGGTTACATACAAGTACGAGCACAGTGAAAAAATATTTAACTACCGATGAGAAAGATATACCTCGGTTAATGACTAACCGGTCGAGACACCGAGGTTCAACGAACAAGTGCTAGTGTTACGAACTAACGAAACACGACGAAGGAGGCGGCGGCAAACATCGGCGGCAGCCGGCGGTCAGCGGCGGGACAGTGGAGGCGGGGGCGGCGGCGGTGACTTGGTGGCCGGTTGTGTATGTGGGTGTTGTTGAGATCATTTTTTGTTCTTTCTCCTTTTGTTTTACCAACAACATAACAAAAATGCAAGACCCACAGCATTTAAAAGACATGAACCTTTTTGCATGCAAGCCAAGTGGCACACATGCATGGTGCATGTGTTGCCATTGGCCAATGTGTTAGGTGCGCGACAAGTGGCGGTAGCATGACGCATGATGTGTGTAAAATGCAACATATAAATTACATCAAATAAGGCATAAAACTAACCCTTTTTAAGTACTAATGTTGGAAAAAGTGTGTTTTTGTCTTCCTTTTGTATTTTCAGGATTAAATGAGCTCAAATTAATAAAAGAAGCAAAAAAGACAGCTAAATCTAGCATAAATACAAGAAAACGAACAAAAGTGGATTACCCGACCCCTCAACAGCATCTTTCCAAGCAAAACAGAGAAGGCAGAAGACTGAACACGCCCCGTGCTCAGCGAGCACGGGGCCGTGCCCAAGAAGCAGCAGAAAAGACAAACCTGCAGAAGCTTCTATTGCTCACCACGGGGGCGTGCCCAGTGAACACGGGGGCGTGCCCAAAGTACAGCAGGCGCATTAATTGTAATTGCGAATTACAATTAATGAGGAGAGAGAGTGTCAGACAGGCACGGGGCCGTGCCCAGCGGACACGGGGCGTGCCCAGGCCTCTGTTCAGCCTATAAATAGGAGTGCTTGGCTTCATTGCAACTCATCCCTTGGCACACCACTTCTCTCACACTTCATCCACCACCCACCACCATCACAACAACATCATCCACCACCATCATCCATTGTCCATCATAGAGTGTGTGAGTCGTCTCGGGATCCAAGATTGATCGTAAGAGTTCTTGACAATCAAGGCCATGTTTGCCTAAGTCTCTTACATCACTTGGTGAAGACAGGTGTTTAGTATAATACTTTTTATTTTTAATCTTTTGCACTTTTTATTTGGTTTTGTATTAATGACTTTAATAAGTAGTTGCTTATGTTGAAGGTGACTTTTCCTTATCGTTTGTCCGTGGTGTCTTGGCATTATTTTACTATCTATATAAAATAAAATATTTTCACCATTCATATCTCCACGGTCTATATGGAGGTATGTTGGCTACCTGGTCGGGGGTTAAGGGAACGGTTTGGTAAGGGTCCTGCCCTTGTTCAGCGTTTAGAGGTCCTGCAAGGGACCTGGGTCAAATTTAGTAGGATCTCCTTCAATACCCAAAGGTATTGGATGGCGGGGATCCAAACTCTTTGACCCCCTCATAAGTTAACTACTATTAGGTAGCGTTTGGTATGAAGGAATAGAAGGTGGAATGGAATGGTTCATTCTCATGGAATGAAAAGAAACATATTTGGTTATCATGGGGTAATGGAATGGAGCATTCCAAAGGAATGTAATTCCTTCCAAATATAACAATTTTCATTCCTTGGTAAGGGGATGTTTTTTTTTCATTCCTTCAAGGAATGGAATGAAATATAAATTTATTATTATTATTATTATTATTATTATTATATTTATGTTTATATTTATATATATTTATATTAATACGAATTTTAATATATATAAAAAATATTGGTATTAATTATTTTACCATTATTATTATTATTATTATTATTATTATTATTATTATTATTGAGGCAATTATATTTTTGTCGTTTTTAATACAACTGTATTTCGTTAGTTCTTTTTTTTTTATCAAAATGTACAAAGTAGTGATTCATTCTATTCACATATGTGTAACCAAACATCACAATGGAATGGAATGATCCATTTCATTCCATTGTCCATTCCATTACCTCATCCATTCTATTCCCTCATCCATTCCATTACCCTATACCAAACAGACCCTTAATACTATAACCCGGCTATTTAGGACTGTATCCCTGCTGACTTAGACTACTTAGTCGAGGGTAACGTCGCCTCCAAAAGAGGGGCCTACCATAATTTGCATTAATAACTTAATTCATTATATTTCAATAATCCGACCCTTTAGGATTGTATCCTTGCTGACTCAAACTACTGGGTTGAGGGTAACGTCGTCTTCAAAAGAGGGGCCTGCTACAATAACTAAGATAATCTCTTAAACAAGTGCAAAAGTGCGAAAATAATCAAAGGTTATACTAATACACGAGTCGGATCCAAGTGATTCATCTTGTCTATCTGTTTTTATTTTTATTTTTATTTTTCAGCATTTAGTTAGTTTTATTTTCTTAGTTTAAAAATCTTTTCTAACATTTTGATTTGATTAGACGTTGAGGATAAACCGGTACTAAAAGCTCTTGTGTCCTTGGACGACCTCGGTATCTTACCAACACTATACTACGTCCACGACGGGTGCACTTGCCCACATGTGTGTTTAGTGTTAGTAAATATCGTGTTTTTATAAATTTAAAATTTGGCTAAAAAGTGTAAAAAGGGCTTAAAATATATACCTAAAATATAACACACTTCACGCACATCAACGCATGTGCGACATATGGTACAGCAAAGGTGTATGTGCGACAAGTGGCGTAGCGCGAGTATACCCGTCTCACCCGGTCCATGTACCTGTCTATCAGTTAATACCTGCGTATCGTTCGTAATTACCAGTTAAACAGGTTAAGTGGAATTTTAGTTCGTTGCCCAAGGTGTAACGCTTACGGATTAAGACCCGGTCGGCAGCGTTGACTTATCGAACCGGACATAATATCCAACAGCTCCCACTTGGACGGTCTCTGATAAGATCTCAACGCAGACAGCCAGTGGTGTTATGGCTACACATAGTTGCCCCTAACAGGTCATGACAATTTAAAGTCACTAACCAAGGTATCTTCCCTTTAGCAACGACTTGCTACTTGAAAACAATAGACTTATGGCAGTCGTTGTCATCTATCCTTTCTGTAAAATACATCAACTGAACAATGAGACATGGATAAGATTCAAGCTCACATGGCATTCAATCATTATCGTTCTCGTTCACAGAATCAAAGTGGTCCAATCAAACACACAGTAAGTTTGGGTAAGGCCTTACACTTCACCAGTTTGAATCAACGAGGGCGCCCAGATGTCTAACTGTTACATATAATGTAAGAGTACAGAATTCCATCTTGACTACATAGAACTCCAACTGAACTTCAGAACCACTCCTAACCAATTCCTTTATGACTGGCAGTTACGCGACAACGTTTGATACTGATCAAAGAATAGTCTTCAGTAAACGAAAGTTCTAGTATGTATCTCAGGTCAGAGGATACTAAATGAGTATACCTAAATCAAATACATCTTATGACCATGATCCATGAAGATGATTTGATGTGAGTTGCATCCAATGTCATTCATAATGAGGTTTGTGAGTTTGGAAGTCAACTCCTTGAGTCCAAAGTCAGAATAGTCTTAATTCAGAGTTGTTCCCACGAGTCTAACCGACTACGGATAATTTAGAATACAAGATTCATGGATTAAACGTACAAAAATCGAACACAGCTGTAAGATTTAAAGTTTGCATTTAACCCGTAAGTCAAAGGTGAATTCAAAAGGTACAACTGTTTGAATGTTCGTACATCCAAATACTAAATCAAACAAATGGTTATCCAATCTAAGACCGATAGCTTGTCCCGAGTCATCGGTTTAGAGAACGGGTCTGCTAGGTTTTGATCTGTGTCTATTTTGCTTATTAAGATGTCTCCTCGTTCCAGTATTTCCCGTATTTAGTGGAACTTTCTTAGAATGTGCTTAACCCTCTGATCCGGGCTCCTTGGTTTGAGCAATGATTCCTGTGTTATCACAGAATACCTAGATCGGTTTCTGAATACTTGAAACCACATCGAGGTCGTTGATGAATTACTTCATCCAAGCAGATTCTTTCGCAACAAGCATCTGATGCAACTATACATTCGGATTCGGTGGCTGAATCCGCCACTATACTCTGTTTTGGAGCTTTTCCAATAGACAGCTCCTCCATTAAGAGTGAATAAGAATCCTAATTGTGAGCGAGAATCATCTCGGTCACTTTGGGAGCCAGCATCAGTGTAACACCTTACACTGAGCTCCTCTTCCACTCCTCCAAACACTAAGAACATATCTTTGGTTCTTCTCAAGTACCTCAGAATGTTCTTTACTGCAATCCAATGCGCAACGCCAGGACTATGCTGAAAACGACTGGTTATGCTTAAAGCATACGAGACGTTAAGTTTCGTACATAGCATACATGATTGAACCAATCGTTGAAGCATATGGAACTACTTCCATTTGCTTAATTTCAATGTCCGTTGAAGGAGCTTGCGATTTATTCAACATGGTTCCTTTAGTCATAGGAACACCTCCATTCTTGGAGTTTTCCATCTTAAAGCGTGTCATCATTTTGTGTATGTACGTTCTTTGACTTAGCCCTAGAAGTCGCTTAGATCTATCCCTATAGATCTTCATTCCTAGAATGTAAGTAGCTTCTCCAAGATCTTTCATTGTGAAGCAAGATCCCAAATAGTGTTTAACTTTGTTAAGCATATGGATGTTATTTCCAATGATTAGTATATCATCCACACACAGGATGAGGAATGATATGGTGCTCCCACTAACCTTTCTGTAAACACAAGCCTCATTTTCATTCTTGACAAAACCAAACTCTTTGATCTTCTGGTCAAAATGAAGATTCCAGCTATGAGATGCTCGCTTGAGTCCATAAATGGACTTATTTAGTTTGCACACCTTAGTTGGATATTTAGGATCGACGAAACCTTCAGGTCGAACCATATAGATATCTTCAGAGATGTCTATTAAGAAAGGTGGTTTTGATATCCATTTGCCATATTTCGTAATTACAGTACGCAATTATGGCAAGCAATATCCTGATTGATTTAATCATAACAACGAGCGAGAAGGTCTCATCATAGTCAATACTTTGAGTTTGAGTGAAACACTTCGCAACTAACCATGCTTTATAGGTGTGTACATTTCCATGCATGTCAGTTTTTCTCTTGAAAATCCATTTGCTCCCTACTGCCCGAGATTCGGGGGGTAGCTCAACCAAGTCCTATACTTGATTGTCATGCGAAGATTGCATCTAGACGTTCAAGGCTTCTTGCCATTTCTCAGATTCCGGATCTAAGATTGCAGATTTGTAATTAGCAGGTTTGTCATTAGACTCAGCTACTAATAAGACTTCGGGACGTTTTAGATGTCATAGATATCTATCAGATTCTTTGCGAATTCTACTACTTCTACGAACGCTTGTGTTTATGTCTGATTCATTGGCAACAAGTATTTGTTGATCAGACGGTCCGACTGTATTAGCGGTTGTTTGTGGTTCTCGAATTTCTTCAAGATTAACCACACTAGTTCCAGTTCCTCGATTAAGAAGCTCTTCCTCGAGAAAGTGTCCCTTCCGTTTGATGGAAATCACATTTGCATTAGGATTGTAGAAATAATATGCGTTTCTTTTATAGCATCCGATGAAAACAACCTTTTCGCCTCGAGGATCGAGCTTATCATCAGAATCATTTGTGATGTATGCATCATATCCCCATATTCTAAGGTATTCCAAATCGGGTTTACGCCCATGCCATATCTCATATGGCGGTTTTGTTTACCTTTTAGTCGGAGTCAAATTAACAATGCGTGTAGCGGTCATAAGAGCATGATCCAAAAGGAGTGAGGCAAGTTAGTTCTATACATCATCGATCGAACCATATCAAGTAGAGTTTGATTTCACCTTTAACTCACGCCATTAAGTTGGGGTGTGCCAGGTGGAGAGGGTTGTGAAACTATTCCACACTCTTTCAGATGATTTAGAAATTCAAAGCTGAGGTATTCACCACCTCGATCTGATCGAAGTACTTTTATCTTTCTATCAAGCTGGTTTTTAGTCATGGTTCCATATACATCATGTGAATGAGTTCTAGAAGACCATTGATCTGTTCACCAACATCGGTGAAGGGGTGCTTTGTGAGTTTGCCAGCTAAGCAAGATTCGCAATCATCAAAGGAGTCTTGTCTAGTGGTGTAACACCCCAAATTTCGTATGACATATTATAATGTTTTAATCGCAATATTTTGAAGAAAAATAAATGGTAAACATAGATTTTTACCATTATTAAAGTTTTATAAATATTAGTAAATCTAAAATTCTAATGTATGCATGAAGTATTATTAAGTTAGTATGTAGAAAAGGAAAAAAGTGACATGTTATGAAAAGATGAGGGGTTAAAAGATGAAAATGTGTAATTAAAACACTTAACAAAAATGCCTAGTGTTTCAATTGTTGATGTGTGCGATTGTGAGAAGATATCAGGGGAGTTCTTCCCCTCATAACCCTAACATTCTAAAATCCATCAAATTAAGAAGGAAATGGAAGGCTAAGTGTAACACCTCGAAAAATTTCGTCCAATAATGTCTTGACACGTGTCATAAGGTTCCGTTATGTGAAAACATACTTTAGAGGGACTATAAGTGACAAACAGTGAAAACTATGGAACGTAAGGGTCCAAAGTGTCAACAATGGATAAATAGACTCTATGATAACCCTACATAATGTTTATAACCTTAAACGGATGGTTCATGGATCATACGACGCGGAAATTGCACAAAAGTGAAGTATTGTAAACTATAGGGGCCAAAAGTGTCAACATGTTTAATTTATACCTCTGAATGAACTTTTGGCAGACCCGAAGCTTTGTATAGCTAAAATATACTCACTAGAATATGTGGTAAAAATTTCATGAAGTTTCGTCAACGTATGAGAAAGTTATGGCCAAAACCGTACTTAAGGGACTAAAAGCGTCAACGTCGAATTTTCAGGGCTTTTCGGTTGAGCGCAAAGTTATCCGAGGGCATTACCATGTTGGTAAAAGTCCTAAGGTTCTTAAAAACCAAGTTTGGGGGTTTACGGGTCGAGAAAAATAGCCGAAACATCACGTACAAGTTCAGGGGTCAAAGCTGTCAACAATTGAAAGTTGTTTGGCTGAACCAGGGGTCAGGCGACCCGCCTGGGAAAGACCAAGCGGGCCGCGTGGGTTGCCCAGCGTGCAGAACTTCGAAAATGGGTTATTGAGTCCGATTTTGGGTGCCTAACAGCTGGTATCGCCTCCAATTTAAGCTCAATTAACCAATAACATGCCATGCATGCCTACCACTACAGTAGCCTCGAAAATTCTGGTTTAAATCAAGTTTTGATCTCATTTTTGATCACTTGCAACTGAAGAACAAGTGCTCTCAACATTCAAGAACTTCAAGCAAGCTTTCTGGAGGAAATCTGATCACAAGGCCGACTCCTAGTGTTCACTAAACACCCATAGGACTCTTGTAAGCCTTCAATTCGTTCTTTAATCCGTTTTTGTAGTGTTTATTGCTAAAAGTCAAACTGGGTGTTTCATTAACCTTTGACTTTCTGATTAAACGGATTTCTTTCAGTCATTTCTCGAATTGAAACTTGTTATAGATTGGTATTTATGTGGGAAACAAACCCTCTAAAGGGCACTATCTGAAATCCCACTATATGCATGCTAATTTGTCGAGTCAAACATGGTTCTAAAAAGTCAACAGAATTGATTTTCGCAAAAATAAGCTTGAATGTTAATATATTAGACATGCAATTCTTATAATCTGATGATCATCATAAATAACTTGTATTACATATAAGAATGTGTTTTAATCATCATCAACTCGACAATCTATAGTATAGCCACGAATCGGAACCGAAAGTCTTGTAAAACGATTATTTCGTAGACTATCGATTCGGATTCATACATGCATGTTCGAGATCTGTATTGGAAAGTAATTTTGACTATTTTTATTTTAGTTAAACTTTCTGGAATTTTCTTTGATTGAGTCTATGCTTAGCCTATTCGAATGCATGTTTTCCGGTTTATGCATAAAGTTGACTATTTTGCCCTTTTTGATTTAAAACGGGATTTTTGGAAAAGTGAAAGGATAGAAATCTTTATTTTTAATATATGAACTTGCACCGAAATTTCGGATCAGTTGGTGGTCCAGATTGTGAGTTATGGCCATTAGCGTAAAACTATATTATAAATTTACATAAACGGTCCTTTTCGCGTAGAACCCGTTTCTGGCCACGTTTCCTTGGATACGAAAACTTTTTACCAACAGATGTAATATAATATTCTGGGAGTTTTGATGATTTTTAATTAATTTTGGCTGAACGGATCCTAAGATCACCTAGTTCATTTCGGCTTATGTCGGTTTTGACCGTTTTTAGCCATAAATGAGTTTACACCTCTTTTGACCCGAAACCTTTTTCTACTGATTTTATATGATGAATAAATTATTTTAAGTATTCTGAAAATATAAAAAATCTCAGATTTAATTTGAAAACCCGAAAACTCCCTTAAATCGCATATTTAGCGTTTTAAGCGCATAATGAGGCGTTATAACTCGTTTTAAACATATAAGACCTATACCTACTGATGTAACTTACATATTTTCATATAATAACAGTAAGTATAAGTATATAAACTCAGACTTCCAGTTTTGGCGTTTTTTAGCCCTTGTGAAATTACTAAATTACCCCTACGGTGGCATAGTTTGGTTTTAATGATATATTTGGTATATG